>NW_006921588.1:37350896-37383939 GCF_000298275.1 Orycteropus afer afer
ATTTAGAATTTGAATTTCAAGTTTTCATGTGTCAATTTAAAATTTCTTGGTATCAACTTCTAAAATGTTCACAGCATTTTAAAGTAATAGTTTCATTGCTTTACCTAAAATATAATTAGTCCAATATAATTAGTCAATTAGATAAGGAAACATAGTTTCCACTTCCTGGAGATTTCAAAACGTATCTTAATCTTTTCTGAACTTCATGAAAGAAAATGTGAGTGAATTTCCTTCTCATGAAATAGGTCAGCCTAGGTTGGTAAAGTAACGTGTGCTCCAAAATGAACATAGAAGCAATACTTTAGTAATAATGGAGACATAGTCAATACTTTTATGGCCAAAGAAAAATTAAACTTCATTTCCTACATTAATATACTTTTTATTGGCATTACCAAATGGGAAAAAATTTTACAAAATTCCTACTCCTAGACCTCAAAGTCCTAAACTGTTAACTTAATCTGAGGATACAGATTTAAGGCATTTCTAATACTTTGTTTATTTGTAAAGGATTTGTTTACTCCGTTTTTCAAATTATCAATCATTCACTAACATTAAAATATATTGCTGACTGATGATGATTTCTTCTGTTGGTATTTAATATATTTTTCTTTCTTTTTTCCCCAGCAAACAGTATTTTATGACTCCATCTTACTCTATCAGGTTTTTCTTTGTTTTCATACTTTGCCATATTTTGCTTTCCATAAATCTTTTAGTTGTTTAGCTGTGTCACTGTGTGTTTTCCCTTATCAGATGTGTACTAGAAAACATCAGATGAAACAACTTTTTCACCTAGATTTTTATTTAACTTTGTTCAAACTCATTTGAGTACTAAGTGAATACATGTAAGGAATGGTTTCAGTCTTAACAATGTGTAAAGTGCCTTTATTCCATTTCCTCTTGTAGGTGGTTGTGAATGCTCTTGTTGGAGCAATTCCATCAATCATGAACGTGTTATTGGTTTGTCTCATCTTCTGGCTGATCTTCAGCATCATGGGTGTGAATTTGTTTGCTGGCAAGTTTTACCACTGTGTTAACATGACAACGGGTGACATGTTTGAAGTTAGTGAAGTCAATAATTTGAGCGACTGTCAGGCTCTTGGCAAGCAAGCTCGTTGGAAAAATGTGAAAGTGAACTTTGATAATGTTGGCGCCGGCTATCTTGCATTGCTTCAAGTGGTAAGTGGCCACTGTATACATTTTGAAAACATTTTCAAAATATTTCAAGCAAGATATTTTCTCAGACCTTCTTTATTTGAAATGATTAATATCTGACAATGGAAAAGTAGTTTATAATAAAAGAAACATTTGCTGTAGAGTTGATACTGAGTCCTAGTGACCCCAGGTGTGTCAGAGTAGAACTGTATTCCAAAAGCTTTTCAATGGCTATGGTTTTTTTTTGAAGTATAGTGTCCAGTCTTTCTTCCAAAGTACCCCTGAGTGGAAATGGCTCTCCAACTTTCAGTTAGCAACCAAGTACATTAACTACTTGCACAACCCAGTTTTTGATAATATTTGTATTATTAGTTTGAGTTGACTGTAAGTAAGTGTTTTGTATAGTAATTTTAGAATGCATTTTCCTTAGTGTTCAGCTTTTGGCATGTTTTTAATGTAATTTTATATTTCTGCTTCCTGTTTTAACTTTTTTGTTTGATTCATGTTATATTATTGGATACTATTGAACCATATAGGAGCTCTGGTGGTGTAATGCCTAAGGCATTTGACTGCTAACCAGAAGGCTGGCAGTTCAAACCCACCAGCCACTCCTCGGAAGGAAGGTTGGGCAATCTACTTCCGTAGTGATACCGCCTCAGAAACCCAAGGAGGGGTCGCTATGAGTCGGATCCGGCTCCACAGCAGTGAGTTTGGTTTTTGGTTTATTGAACACCATAACTTTTAGTTTTCTGAAGCAATCATTGCCAAAGGAGTAATTTTACATATGAAAATAATAATGTAAATTTGTATTGATGACTTAAAAATATGAATCATTAGCCAGCTAATTTGTAGCATCAATGTCTAAGAAGTATGATTCTACTATGTGTAGTAATTCCTGTCTTACAGGCTATATTTTAAAGTGTGTGATGTTTAATAATTTTGACCTTAATAAGTTGTACTTAAACAGAACCATATGTCTGAGTCACTTTCTTTTAGAATGAGATTTGAGACTGAGATGAGAGTCTCAGGAGTCAAGCCTTTAGTCTACCATCAGGTATTAAATTTTAGTGTAGAAAGGATGGACTGCTCTCCAAGAGAAACAAAGGAAAGGAAGTTCCTGACGCTACATAAAGATCTCATTCTATAACAGAATAACCAAATATTGTACAAAAAAATATTCACGATAACACTATCAGATATTCACCTAGTGAAATACTATAGTCTCAGATGGGAGTTTATGCTAAATTCAAATATATGTTATTTGTAGGCCACGTTTAAAGGCTGGATGGATATTATGTATGCAGCTGTTGACTCACGAGATGTAAGTATCATTCAAATACTATTGATAGCTACTAGAATTTTCATGGTGAACATTTGTGATAATTTAACTGATAGACTCAATTTTATATTAGATGAAATTAGATATTTACCATTGCATACAGAAATGATCCTTTTCAGCCAACACACTTCAATTTTACTTTATATATGATATTTTACTTAATATATGTCTGTTGCTATTACCAAAACCATTGTTAGGTGTCGTCAAATAAGTTCTGACTCATAACAACCCTATATACGATCAAACAAAACACTGCCTAGCCTGCACCATCCCCACAGTCATTGCTATGCTTGAACTCATTGTTGTGGTCACTGTGTCAATTCATCTTATTTAAAGGCTTCCTTTTTTCACTAACCTTCTACCTTACCATGCATGATGTCCTTCTCCAGGGACTGAGCCCTCCTGATAACACATGTCTAATACACAATAAGTATTTAATATGGTAGGATATTTTACCAGATATCCATATACTAGAAGGCATAAGATTGACACCATAGCTGAGACTCTTCAGAGTGGGAAATGTGCTCATTGAGAAAGATGTCTCTCCCTGTCCTTAAAGAGTATATAACAAGCCAAAGTCTGTGAATTAGCTTCCATGAATATCATGATATGGAAAAGTATTCAAATCTTGGGAAAACTTTATTTTGAAAATAGAAATAAAAGTAATTCCACATAGTATATGTCCTTGGAAGGAAGATGGGGCAATCTACTTCCGTAGTGATACTGCCTCGGAAACCAAAGGAGAGGTCGCTATGAGTCGGGTCTGACTCGATGGCACATAACAACAACAACATATCTGTTTATGCTGAATTTTCCTGTCAGAAGTTCATGTTCTGTTACCATGAACCAATGTTTACAAACCCAAATTTAAAGCAGTATTAAAAAAAAAGACCAATAGGCTCAAATGTTTGCCCTGTTTATATCCTTGTTATATACTCTAAAGAATATGCTACAGGTAATGGGAAAACATATTCAAGAGTAATCATAAAACACAAACCTTCATTATACCAGAAAAGGCTAGCTTGAAAAAAAGAAATGTTTTTGCAGATTTTCCAAGGCAAGGCAAAAGTAGTTCTTATATTAAGCAGCAATACTAACCAAATTGTAAAGCTAGCCTAAGTATTCACTGTGATTTTAACTTTTTTTAATATTTTCAATATTTAGGTTAAACTGCAGCCTGTATATGAAGAAAACCTGTACATGTATTTATATTTTGTCATCTTTATCATCTTTGGGTCATTCTTCACTCTGAACCTATTCATTGGTGTCATCATTGATAACTTCAACCAACAGAAAAAGAAGATAAGTATTCTTCAGCTGTTCTCTTTCTCTATTCTGAGGTTTTGTTTGTTATGCAACCAAATATACCAGATACATATAATCAGGGAAGACTTATTTTTTACTTCATATTTACATTATTTTTTTGGCTTACTGCATGGTCAATTTAGCTACAGTGGATTCCATCCACTACTCTGCCTTCTCGCCAAGTTCACCTTCTGCAGAGATGCAGACACATAATGTGACCACTGCTTCAAAACATCCAATGCTTAGATAGATAGAGATAAGTATTGATTTGGGTGAAGAGAAGGGCAGTGTACCAAATGTGAGTGACCAATACGGCAGCATTGAGGATGAGAAAGACACAGAGAGGTACATGAACCCTTTTGCACATACAGTACTACATTGTCAGTGAAGACAAACATGGGTATATGGGTGGATAGATGGGTGGACAGGCTAAACTATTAGGTATGTTTATGAAATGGGGAGTGTATCCAAGAATATACATAGGGTTGGCAGACAATGGTCCTATAAGTTTATGTGAATGATCAGAATTCCCAGGTGTATAGTAGAGCTGACAAGGGGCAAGGTTGTGGTCACTGCTTGGTCACAGCCAGCTACTCAGAGGGACCGAGTAGTTGAACCTGTGGGCTTGGGACCATAGTCACAGGGGACATCAAGCTCAATTGGCATAACATACTATACAAAACATTGTTCCACTTCCTACTTTGGCAAGTAGCGACTGGGATCTTAAAAGCTAGCAAGCTGCCATCTAGATGCAACAATGGGTATCTCCTCATCCAGAGCAAAGAAAAATGAAGAAAACCAAAATTCATGGGAAACAATTAGTCCTAGTGACTGGTCCACCATCCGATCTGCAGCCTATACAACTATGAGACCAGAAGAACTAGATGGTGCCTAGCTACCACTGTCATCCACTTGGAAGGGCATCTATGTAGGAGATCCTTGATAGAGAGAGAGAACAATGTGGAAAAAAACTCAAAATCATTTGGAGAAAAAGAAAAAAGGTGGGGACCAGGTTTACTGGTCTGATGGAGCCTGGTGGAACCACTGAGACTACGGCCCCTAGTTGCCCTTCAGGTCTGAATTGAACCCACACCTGTGGTTTTCAGCCAAACAAAATACAGGCATATGAGTTAAACATTTACCTCAAGTAGATACACTCCTTGGAGAGAACAATCATGGGAGAAAGAAGGGCTGCTTATGCACAGGGAGAAAGCTCAGGGGGCAGGAGTGTATGGAGGGATGGACACTGGGAAGAGGTAACTATGGGGCAGAAGTGGGAGGGGAGCTGTTGCATTGTGGTAAACTGTGGTCAATGACATGAGACAAAGTATATGTGAACTGCTGTATGGAAAGTGAATTTGCTCTGTAAATCTTCACCTAAATCAAAAATTAAAAAAAAAAAAAAATCCAATGCTTTGTAACTCGGCTTACAGAAATTTTCAAGAATTAACTTCACTCAATTTTCCAGCTTCATCTTCTCCTACACCTCATTCTCTACATGCGTTTCCCTACTCCCAGTTACCATACACCCACCTACCACCACCACCATCACCTGCTATGTACACTAATATCTACCTACATTAAATTTTCTCCCTTTTCCTGAAAAAAACCAGGCTCTTACTTAATACTTTCCATGTGATATTTTGTCTTCCTGAAATGCTTTGCCTACGAAGCTCTTAATTGTACTTTAAGGCCTAACTTAAATGTGCCTTCTTCCATAAAGATATATCTGACTCTTTGAGTTTATTATTCCCTCAGCAGTACAGATATTTTTGGTATATCCCTGTGTACTCACCAACTTTGGCTTTAGTTTCCTACCTAGTTGGGGCCAAGACACTATGTCTTGTATTTCTATGTAATTCTTGATACCTAGCACATTGTCTAGCATAAAGGAACTGCTCAAAAACTGTTGAATAAAGAAATGAAACTATCACCAATGAAGTGAATGAAGAAAACATTATTTGATTCATGAAAATATATTTGAGACCCTTGACCCACCTTCTAACCATAGGAAAATCAAACTAAAATCTTGTGCTATTGACAATTCATTATGGATCTTGCATAATGTTATTAAAGGATTCAGACTTTCATATAAATGAGAAAAGCAAAATAAATCTATACGAAGCAAGGAAATACCAATTTAAAAACTGAGGAAAGATAAAAGGAAAAAACTAAGAAATATTTTTATAAAAGTGCTACTGCAACACCTGTTGAGATTGTAAACAGTTTTATACTATGTCTTTACTTTGGAGGTCAGGACATCTTTATGACAGAGGAACAGAAAAAATACTACAATGCAATGAAGAAACTTGGATCCAAAAAACCTCAGAAACCCATACCTCGGCCAGCAGTAAGAATTATCCTCTTTAACATTCCAAAGACGTATTTCCATATGCTGAATGCTATAGAGCAAAACATATTGGGTGGTATCAACAACATAGATTCCTAATTGTAAATGTCACATTGGGTAACATAATTCACAACTGCTATACTTAATAAGGATTAGTAAATTCTTAAAAAGGAGGTAATATGAAATATCTTTTCTACAATATGAAAACAAACATGCTTGGTGCTTAAAAGACAGATTTAAAAGGATTGATCTATATTAAAAGTCTACTCTCATTTTTCTTTATGATTTGGCAACTGAAAACCTACAACCTTGAGTTCTCAAAAACCACTTCCAAAAGGGGCTTCACTCTTTCACTGCAACTTAATACTGCTGACAACACATGAGACTCCTGCTCCTCTGATCTAGTAATATGACACTCAGTTGTCCTTTTACGTAGAATGGAAGTTTCCAACCTCACATAACACCCCCATGGTCTCCCTCTATGCTGTTTGTTTTGCTCATTCTATGTGACTAAAAAAAATCCCTAAATGTTTTAGAAAGGAAAAGTATGCATTCAAGGAGCTTATTAGTTCACCAAATACACTAACAAAAGAGAAAGACTTATTAGAGTGTATGCTCTGTAGAACTTCATAATAATGGAAAGCCATATTAGTGACATGTATTATGTTCACTAAGCTGTACTCTTAACTCCTAAGAAATAAGGAAACTGAGCTCCAAAGAAGGTAAGTACCTTACCCAAAGCCACAAAGTCTATAATTGCCATAAGTGGATTTGACATCTCAGGACTCCTATGACTGATTTCACATTACCATATTTTCAATAATGGCCACCACTAGCCTTTGGGAGCTAGAGGACGGTACACAGAAGATACTGAAGAACACTTTCTTATTACAGTTAATAGAAAAAAAGGGGGTCAGTTCAAGTTTGATTTTTGATAAGCCCATGAAATTTTACTTTATACTAAATTATCAAAAATGACTTTGTCTAATAACTGTCATATGGATATAGAAATAATTAAGAGCATGTGATTCCTGTGGTCAGTGTTAATAAAACAGTAAAATTGAAAAAGACCACATTTATTTTTGTTGAAGCACAAGTGAAGGAGAGATGAAGAGAAAGAGAATGATAAATTAACAAAGACACAAACGCAGAGTTAGAAATGATAGAATGAAATAGAAAAACAGCTAACTTTTTTTTTTTCATTTTTTAAAACATGAACACATATAGAGCACACAAAAATATCTGTGGTAATGAGAGGAGGGTATGTATCTCATGGCCAGATGTGGGCAGGCTTTAATAATATTATTGGACCATTATTTGTGGAATACAAATTTTATTAACCTTTTTATCCTCCCTTTCTCTCTTCCTAGAATAAATTCCAAGGGATGGTCTTTGATTTTGTAACCAGACAAGTCTTTGATATCAGCATTATGATCCTCATCTGCCTCAACATGGTCACCATGATGGTGGAAACAGATGACCAGAGCAAATACATGACACTTGTTTTGTCCCGGATTAACCTTGTGTTCATTGTCTTGTTCACTGGAGAATTTGTGCTGAAGCTCATCTCCCTCAGATACTACTACTTCACCATAGGCTGGAACATCTTTGATTTTGTAGTGGTGATTCTCTCCATTGTAGGTAAGAATGTTTTACTTACAGTTGTAAAGGTGCAGGCATAAGAGAACAGCTTCCTCAAGTCCTCACAGCTGTGTGACATGGAAATTAAGTTTGAAGGTTATAATGTGTATAAAGGTTAGTATTAACATATCTGAATGCAAACTCTGAAATATGAGTTTACTGACAAAATTTACTAAGCAGAAGCTATGCCAGAAATACTGTGTATGCGGAGTGGATGAGCAGGAATCAGACATGATAAGATACTCTCCTAGCCCTAAACAAAGTCACAGGCTAAGAGAAAAGACAGATACTTACATAAATAAATAAATAAATAATCAATATAATATAATTAGTACCACAAAAAGAGGAGACAAGCAAGTTTCCAGAGGTGAGAATGATTACATCTAAGCTAGGTTTTGAAAGCTGGACAGTGAATAAGGCAGACTGGAGAAGAGTTGAGGCAACTGAACTGTGGTGATTGCAAAGAATACTAAACATACCATGCACCACCACAAGACTGAACAAAGCTATCCTGGAAGAAGTACAGCCAGCATGCTCCTTAGAAGCTAGAATGGCCAGACTTTGTCTCATCTACTTTGCTCATGTTATCTGAAGGGACCAGTCACTAGAAAAGGATATCATGCTTAATCAAGTAGAGGGTCAGTGAAAAAGCAGAAGTCTCTCAGTGAGATGGATTTACACAGTAGCTTCAACAATGGGCTCAAGCCTAGCAAAGATTGTGAGGATGGAGCTAGACTGGGCAGTGTTTTGTTCTGTTGTACACAGGGTCACTATGAGTCTGAGCCAACTCAACAGCACCTAACAGCAACAACAACAGATTTTGAAAAAAAGAGTTGAGATTTAATAGGCGAAAGTATGAGGTAGTGAACTATAGTACCCAAAATTTAGAAACTGCAGCTTTAATTTCATGTCAAACATTGCACATTCTCACATTCTCCTCTAACTGAAGAAATATCATTGAAAAATAGAAAATAATATATTCGGAGACTTTAGAAATCATCTTTGTAATGGATACATTTTTAGAGTGGGGACAACTATTTGGGAAAACTATTCATAGTTATTGGGTGTACATAATCTTAAACTGTCATGACATTATCTGAGACTAATTAATTCATTGGATTTTCTAAGACCTCATATTGGTATATAGAATCATTGAATAAAACTCTATATTTTAATTGCTAATATTAGGGAATAGATCCAAAATTAAATAAAAGTTTTTATCTATAGTGTTCTACTAATAAAATGTATATGTTCAGTAACAAATATATTTTGTTGGCCTTGAAAAGATAAAGCATTCATATGAGCTTAAAATATTCAGTTTAGTTATTTCCTCTGTTGTCTACAGGCATGTTTCTGGCTGAGCTGATAGAAAAGTATTTTGTGTCCCCTACCCTGTTCCGAGTGATCCGACTCGCCAGGATTGGCCGAATCCTGCGTCTGATCAAAGGAGCGAAGGGGATCCGCACCTTGCTGTTCGCTTTGATGATGTCCCTCCCAGCATTGTTCAACATCGGCCTCCTGCTCTTCCTGGTCATGTTCATCTACGCCATCTTTGGAATGTCCAACTTTGCCTATGTTAAAAAGGAAGCAGGAATTAATGACATGTTCAACTTTGAGACCTTTGGCAACAGCATGATCTGCCTGTTCCAAATTACCACCTCTGCTGGCTGGGATGGACTGTTGGCACCTATTCTCAACAGTGCACCACCTGACTGTGACCCTGACACAATTCATCCTGGAAGCTCAGTTAAGGGAGACTGTGGTAACCCATCTGTTGGGATTTTCTTCTTTGTCAGCTACATCATCATATCATTCCTGGTTGTGGTGAACATGTACATTGCTGTCATCCTGGAGAACTTCAGTGTTGCTACTGAAGAAAGCGCAGAGCCCCTGAGTGAAGATGACTTTGAGATGTTCTACGAGGTTTGGGAGAAGTTTGATCCCGATGCGACCCAGTTTATCGAGTTCTCCAAGCTCTCTGATTTTGCAGCTGCCCTGGATCCTCCTCTCCTCATAGCAAAACCAAACAAAGTCCAGCTCATTGCCATGGATCTGCCCATGGTCAGTGGTGACCGGATCCACTGCCTCGACATTTTATTTGCCTTCACAAAGCGTGTTTTGGGTGAGAGTGGAGAGATGGATGCCCTTCGAATACAGATGGAAGATCGATTCATGGCATCTAATCCCTCCAAAGTCTCTTATGAGCCCATTACAACCACTTTGAAACGCAAACAAGAGGAGGTGTCTGCTGCTATCATTCAGCGTAATTTCAGATGTTATCTTTTAAAGCAAAGGTTAAAAACGGTCTCAAGTAAATATAACAAAGAGGCAATCAAAGGGAGGATTGATTTACCTATAAAAGATGACATGATTATTGACAAATTAAATGGGAATTCCACACCAGAAAAAACAGATGGAAGTTCTTCTACCACCTCTCCTCCTTCCTATGATAGTGTAACAAAGCCAGACAAAGAGAAGTTTGAGAAAGACAAACCAGAAAAGGAAAGCAAAGGGAAAGAGGTCCGAGAAAATCAAAAGTAAAAAGAAACAAAGAATTATCTTTGTGATCAATTGTTTACAGCCTGTGAAGGTAAAGTGTATGTGTCAACTGGACTCCCAGAGGAGATCTATGCCAAACTGACTGTTTTAACAAATACTAATGGTCAGTGCCTATAACAAGACAGTGGCCTCTTTGTCACTGCAACTCTGTGAGACAGGGTATCACCAATGACAAGAGGTTGCTGTTTTCATTACCAGCTGACACTGCTGAGGAGAAACTTAATGGCTACCTAGACTGTAGGGATAGTTGTGCAAAGTGGTAATTGTAACTCCACCAAACACTGTTAGTACAGTACTTGCACCCACTCTATTTTTAACTTCCATATCTGCCATATTTTTACAAAATTTGTTCTAGGGGATTTCCTTCATCCTAACTCATAGGTTGTCCATGACACTATGTTATTATTTTTGTAAATGAGGTTTAAGTTGGGAAAAGTGCATAAGAACCATGTATTCCTCCTTCACAAGTCTCTCAAATAATCAGACTAAAGTGTTTTGACTGAGGAGTGAAATTTTTACTTATAGCCAGAAAGAAAATTCTAATATCAACAGTTTCCAGTCCTTCCATACTCTAGACAGTTCTAATTTTGAAAGTGTTTTAGTCTGTTATGTTTGTTTATATATGAACAGTTATGTGCCTGTAAAGTCTCCTCTAATTTTTAAAGGATTATTTTTATGCAAAGTATTCTGTTTCAGCAAGTGCAAATTTTATTCTAAGTTCCAGAGCTCTATATATAATTTTGGTTAAATGCTTTCCAAAAAGTAATTTAATAAATCTGTTCTAGAAAAGTATTTAAAGTATTGCTTTAGAATAGTTGTTCTACTTCTGCTACAGTATTGCTTTGCCATTTTCTGCTCTCAGCAAAGTTGACATTTTAAGTCAATTAAACACTCTCTGTTATGTAAATACATAGTTATATTTTATCCTGTGGTGCATGTTTGGGCATATATATATATATATATACACACACACACATACATATATATACATATATATATATACACATATACATATATATATGTATGTATATATATGTATGTATGTATGTGTGTGTATACACACACACACACACATCCTGACAACCAACTTTTATTAAATCAAATATGTACCACAGTGTATGTGTCTTTTGCAAGCTTCCAACAGAGCTGTATCCTGTACCATTCATTAAACATAAATAGTTTGAAGGCTATAACCAATGCATGTTAATATTGCCTATGGTACTCAATTTTACTCAGTTCATTCATCACAAGTCTTTGTTATAAGAAGTCACATGGTGGTGGTAGAATGAATTCAAATGGTCATCCAGCTCTCTATTTTGTCAAGCAGAATAGTTAGAAATTATTTAAAAACACCATTACTTTTGCATTTTTAATTCAACTTGACTGTCATATGGTGTCTCTCTAGATTTCAAGAAAACACATTACGTACTGCCTATTGTCAAAACCTGTAATTCATATTTTGCTAAAAGTATGTTTAAAACATGTTCAAATATAAATAATGTAAAAATATAATCAATTTTATCTGTTCAGCATTTTGTACATAAGAAAATTATTTTCAGGTTGATGACATGGCAATTTATTTTACTTTTTGCTTTTGCTTTTCCTTTTTTTAAAATCATAATTCCAAACTTTTGAATCCATAAGAATTTTCAATAGAAAATTTCCTATAATAAAAGTTAGACAATGGGTTTTGTGGATTTCTTTGTTTGAATATATTTTATATCAATCCAATAGGAGATAACTTTTCAAAAATTAAACCTAGATTATTTTCTACCAACTATGGTGGCCTCAAATATAACTCTTTATTCATGAAAGTTTTGGTTTTTCTGTTTTTTTTTTTAACTTTTGTAGTATTTGCTTATGCAGACTAGTCTTATTTTTTTAATTCCTGCTGCACTAAAGCTGTTACAGATAAAAAGTGGGCTCTGTTCTTATTAGCCATGAACAAAGTGGCAAAGTTGTTCAATTACCTAACATGATATAAATTTTTGTTTTTGCACAAACCAGAAGTTTATATTAATTCCTTTTACAAAACTATTTACTTGTAGTGTATTGATGAACTGCATGCAGGGAATTGCTATTACTAAAAGGAATGGTGTCGAGCCAAAAGAATAAATATTTCATTTTTTATTGCATTTATTTCTTGGCCTGTTTTTTTTATTATTATTATTGTTGGCAGTTTAAATATATATATATATATATATATATATATATATATATATATATATATATATATATATATATATATATATATATATATATATATATTTACATATATATATATATACCATTACATTTGAATGTATAAAAGTTCACACTAATTTTATAACAACCTAATGCATAATCCACCAAAGCATAATAAAGAATAAGGCTAATTAAAAATATTTTTTTGAACATATGTGTGTGGAAAAGATCAAGCTTATGTGTTCTACCTTGCAGGTTCAATGTAATCCTAGTAATAATAGTAGCCACCCACAATGGCTATCAATTCCAATTAATCACCTTGGCTTTCAGAGTTCTAATCTCTTCTCAATATAATTGGTGTCATCTCTCAATTTCTTGGTAGCTAGCAAATGTTGCAGAATTTGTTGCTTAAACACATTTTAAGGACTCTTATTTAAAGTGCCTAAGGCATTTGACAGCTTACCAGAAGGATGATGGTTCAAACCCACCAGTCGCACTGCAGAAGGAAGATGGGGCAATCTACTTCCATAAATATTTACTGCCTCAGAAACCCAATGGGGTCACTATGAGTCAGAATCGACTTGACAGCAAGCAGTGTGGTTTGGTTCGGTTTGAAATCTTTACGGAAGTAGACTGCTACTTATTTCTCCCAGAGCAACTGGTTAAAAACTCCAGGTTAGAAAACAAGGCCTTAACCAGAGTACTATGAAATTAAAGATTTTTAAATTCACCAATTATACTAAATGGCTGTTCTTAATAACAATGATACATATTTTAAAAAATGGGTATTCAGGTTTTCAAATACCATACTAAAACCAAACGAAACTCACTGCTGTCGAGTCGAATCCAACTCATAGTGACCCCTCCTTGGGTTTCTGAGGCAGTATCTCACAGAATTGCCCAGTGTTCCTTCTGAGGAGTGGCTGGTGGTTTGAACCACCAGCCTTCCGGTTAACGATCAAATGCCTTAAGCACTATGCCACCAGAGCTTCTTTCAAATATCATAGCCAATAAATAGATAATGCTATATAAATATATGTGGCTTGCTAATTTTCAAATAGGGAGCTCTGGTAGCATAGTGCCTAAGGCACTTGACTGCTAACCAGAAGGCTGGCGGTTCAAACCCACCAGCCACTCCTTGGAAAGAAGGTTGAGAAATCTACTTCCGTAGCGATACTGCCTCGGAAACCCAAGGAGGGGTCGCTATGAGTCGGGTCTGACTCGACGGCACATAACAACAACAACAATTTTCAAATAACTAGAACATAATAAAATAGGCATTCTTGTGCATTTCAAACCACTAATTATATGAAGATAGTTTTTGCTGACCATCTTGGTATAATGGAAAAACTGCTGAACCAAGGGTCCTGATACATAACTTTTAATGCTACTTCTGACATCACATTAGCTGTATGGTATCAGGTAAGTCAAATTCTGGCTCCTCAGATTCATCCTCTATTAAATGGAATGTTGGGTTGGAGATGTAGTTTCTAGGACACCTATAATTCTAAAATTTTATGTTCAAAATAAAATTGCTCCAAGTGAGTAACTCCTTAAAATAGGTAATATTTAATGAGAAAAAGGTGAATTATCTATATACCCTTTAAAACAATATTCAGATAACTTTAAATAGAATCACAACATTTGTTCTTCACCTTCGATTCCAACTGATGGCATCCCCAGAGTATCAAAGTAAAACTGCAGACTTGGAAGTAGACTGCAAGTCTACTTTACCCAAGGTACCTTTGGGTAAACTCAAACCACCAACCTTTCAATTAGCAGCAAGCACATTAACTGCCCCATCCAAAGATCCCAGTCTTGACTTTAATTTTTTTTAAAAAAATAAGCATTTTTGTTCTCAATGATAGCACAGAATTAATGAATGCTATTAAAAAACTGAAAGATGGCTATACTTCTTCTTTATGATATTATACATTTTTAAAAGATAATGTCTGATACAGAACAAAAACAAACCAAACTCACTGTCATCAATTCGACTCACAGCGATCCCTCCTTGGGAAGTAGATTGCCCAGTTTTCCTTCCAAGGAGTGGCTGGTGAGTTTGAACCACCAGCCTTCTATTTAACAGTCAAATGCCTTAGGCACTATGCCACCACATAACATTAGAGATTAAAACCAAGAAATCATTAGTCATTTGTAAAATTTTCTCAAACCACTAGAGTATTTCTCCTTTGTAATAATATTTACACAATACTTTAAGAAATTGGACTTAAATCTGGTATTCTCTAGAGTATAGTTTTTATCACATGCAAAACTGTGCATTATTCCCTTATCTTGTGATAACATATATAACATTATTTCCTTTTCACAGAAAAAAAAAGTTGATGACTTATTACATTGAAACGTGCTGATAATGATTTCTATGGACCTGTTTACTCTGTAATATATGGGGATGTCATGAGTCAGAATCAACTTGATGGCAAATAACAACATGGGTCCTTTTGACTGCAATATTTTTTTAATCTTCTTTTCTTTCCAGAATCCATCTACCTGTCGTCATTTTACCAGTTGACTTCTGAAATACATATCTGGAACCTTTTAAACTGATGGCACTCTATTGCCCAAAAGATCAATTTTTCTTATATGGCACACAAACTGTGTGATCTGCCCCTCATATATCCCACGACTATTATCTGTCATTAATGACCACTTCACAACTTTTGCCTCACCCTCACAGAATCACAGACTCTCAGACTCTCTAATCACACAATCATTTAACACCTCTCCTGTCTTTGCATATGCTACTCTCTTGGTCAGGAATATCCTCCTCTTTTTTTCCTGGTAAATCAGTGCTCATCTGTCAGTAACTAGATCAATGTCATTATCTTTTTAAGGAAGCCTCTTCAGATTCCCCATATTGAGTAAATCATTCTTTCTCAGTGTTCCTAAGATGCACCTATTATAGTATTTATCATTAAAAAAAAAAAAAAAACCCTGCTGTCAAGTCAATTCTGACTCATGGTGACCCTTATAGGACAGAGTAATACTGCCCCATAGGGTTTCCAAGGCTATAAATCTTAATGGAAACAGACACTGTCTACTGCAGAGTGGCTGATGAGTTTGAACCACCCATCTTTTGGTTGGTAGTCGAGCACTTTAACCACTGTCTCACCAGGACTTCTTGTATTTATCACAGTATATGGTAATCACCTCCTTGTGCATTTATCTCTACATAGATTGTAGCACATCCAAGGTATGGGACACATTCATTAATTTTCTCATCTCTCTTTCCTGTATCAGCTATAACTAGTAAAGTATATGGATTTCAATAATCAAATATATTGCTGTGTGAACAGATTCTGGCAGGAACATACAAAACATTTAAGTGGTAACTAATAACATCAGGAATTTTTTTTTTCAGTCCTTACTAAGGATGACTCTCCAATTTATTAGCATCTAAATTCAGATAATTCATTTTACAATCAGGTGAAAGATACAAAAGTATCTTGGAAATAATGTAAACTTTATAACAGTGGTTTATATTTAACATCTCTTTTACCTAACAGAAACTAGAAGAAAGAGTCATTTTATGAATTCCATCACTGAAAGATTAATTATACTTAGTTGTCTACAGTTCGAAATATGTTACTCTGAATAAAAACATAGGTTTTATTTCACAACCTTAACCATCTAGGTATTCTTCACTTTAATAATTCATGGGTGCTTTATGAATGTGTATTCCAGCATTATAATGAAATAATGTTCATAAAATCTCTCTCCCACAAAATATCTTAAAAAGGAGGATAAAATATTTTTAAAGATCATTTTAATGCATGATTGGGCTTACAACAAAGGGAACTCCCCTGAGGCTGAGACTACAGCAGAACACGTGGAAAACTGTAAGCAAGCACTGAAGAAAGAGAGTGCTCCATGGGTTTCCACAGATGCCAAATGACGTATCATTTGGTTCTGATTGCCTGTGTACTGGAAGCAGAACACAGACTAGAGTCCATACATGGGTTAGACATCCTGCATAAACTCAAGATTCACCAAGGTCTAAACTTGACTAAAAGTAGGAAACCTGGCAAGAAAACTTTTCCATCATGATTTTAGCTCTGGGTGTGTAAAACAAGTCTCCCCTGCAATTCACAGACATACACTTAAATATATGCTATCTGCCTGGTACATAATATTCCAAGCCAAATATTCAAATTAAAGTGGACCTAAATGCTGGCTGTCCCAGCTCCTAGAAGACCTAAACTGAAATCCACTCTGAACCTTAATTCAAGCCTTAAATATTTCCCACAAATATAGTCCAACACACATAAACTCACAGTAAGATAAATGAAACAACAAAGCAGAACCAGCTACAGGAGGAGACTGTGAAAACATACCCACCAAGTCTCCAGATACAGGTAATATATTTAGTATTAAGGAAACAAAAGAGGGGGGTGAAATAAGAATAATGAGTGATTGATGATTAAAAACTTATGAGTTCATAAAGATAAACAGTATACCATAGCTAGAACCAAGATATAGAATAATTGAAACTAAAACCAAAATCAGGCAGACACAAAGGAACAAATACTGTATGATTCCATTTATATAAGATATCTAGAATAGAAAAATCTACGCTTTTCAAGAGCAAGTTTCACAGTCTTGACACACATTTTTGGTCTTTTCTTCATTTCCCGTCTTTTTAATGGCCATTCACCATCTTCATGTATGATGTTCTTGATGTCATCTGACAACTTATCTGGTTTTCAGTCACTGGTGTTCAATGAATCAAATCTATTCTTCAGATAGATGGTCTCTAAATTCAGGTGGGATATAATCAAGGTCATATTTTATCTCTAATGGACTTGTTTTAATTTTCTTCAGCTTCAACTTGAACTTGCATATGAGCAATTGAAGGTCTGTTCCACGTCAGCTCTTGACATGGTTTTGGCTGAAGATATTGAGCTTCTCCACCCCCTCTCTCCCCAGATGTAGTCAATATGATTCTTGTGTATTCCTTCTGGCAATGTCCATTTGTATATCTGCCATTATGTTGTTGATAAAATGTATTTCCAATGAATAAATCATTGATCTTTAAAATTCTATCATGGGAACTCTGGCATCATTCATATCACCAAGACTGTATTTTCCAAACACCAATAATTCTTTGTTTCCAACTATCACATTCCAATCACTAGCAATAATCAATACATCTTGATTGCATATTTGGTCAATTTCAGACCACAGAAGTTGGTAGAAATCTTTGATTTTCTCAACTTTGGCTTAAGTAGTTGGTGCCTAATTTGAATAATAGTAGTTTTAACTGATCTTCCTTAGAGGCATATGGATATTGTCATATCACTAACAGCATTGTACTTCAGGACAGATCTTGAAACATTCTTTATCATAATGAATGTGATGCCATTCCTCTTCACTATGTCATTCCCAGCATAGTAGATCATATGATTATCTGACTCAAAATGGACAATACCAATTAATTTCAGCTCACTAATGCCTAGTAAGGAGCTCTGGTAGCACAGTGCCTAAGGGACTTGACTGCTAACCAGAAGGCTGGCAGTTCAAACCCACCAGCACTCCTCGGAAGGAAGGTTGGGCAATCTACTTCCGTAGTGATACTGCCTCAGAAACCCAAGGAGGGGTTGCTGTATATCGGGGCTGACTCGACAGCACATAACAACAACAACAATGCCTAGTATATTGATCTTTATGATCCATTTCATTTTTGACAACTTCCAATTTTTCTAGGCTCATACTGTATACATTCCACATTCCAATTATTAATGGATGTTTGCAGCCATTTCTTCCCATTTTGAATTGTGCTTTTTAATGTCATACTCTTTGAAATTTGCTCTTGAATGCAGATTAGCTAAAGCAAATGAAGAAATGACAAGATAAAAGAGCTGAAGAGACAATTTCAAAGAGCAGCTTAGGAGGACAAAGTCAATTACTATAACTAAATGTGCAAAGACCTGAAGTTAGAAAACCAGAAGGGAAGAACACTCGCCATTTCTCAAGCTGAAAGAATTGAAGAAAAATTTCAAGCCTCGAGTTGCTATATTGAAGGATTCTATGGACAAAATATTGAATGATACAGGAAGCATCAAAATAAGACTGAAGTAGTACACAGAGTCACTGTACCAAAAAGAATTAGTCGACATTCAACAATTTCAGGAGGTGGAATGGTATTGAAGGAAGAAGTCAAAGCTGCACTGAAGGAATTACTGAAAAATAAGGCTGCAGGAATTGGTGGAAGACCCATTAAGATGTTCCAACAAACAGATGCTGCGCTAGAAGCATCATCTATGCCAAGCAATTTGGAAAACAGGTGGAAGAGATCCATATTTTCACCCATTTCAAAGAAAAGTGATCCAACAGAATGTGGAAATTATCAAACAATATCATTAATTCACAAGCAAGTAAAATCTTGCTGAAGATAATTTAAAAGTGGTTGCAGCAGTATATTGACAGGGAATTTCCAGAAATTCTAGCTGGGTTCAGAAGAAGATGTGGATTAAGGGATATTGCTGCTGATGTTAGATGGATCTTGGCTGAAAGCAAAGAAAACCAGAAAGATGTTTACTTATGTTTTATTGACTATGTGAAAGTATTTGACCATGTGGATCATCACAAATTATGGATAACATTTTGAAGAATGGGAATTCCAGAACACTTAATTGTGCTCATGAAGAACCTGTACATAGTCCAGGAGGCTGTCATCTGAGCAGAACAAGAGGATCTTGCATGGTTTAAAATCAAGAAGGAAGTGTGTCAGTGTTGTATCCTTTCACCATACTTATTCAGTCTGTATGCTGAGCAAATCATCTGAGAAGCTGGACAATATGAAAAGGAATGAGGAATTAGGATTGAAGGAAGGCTCATTAACAACCTGGGATATGCAGATGACACAACCTCGCTTTCTGAAAGTGAAGATGACTTAAAGCACTTACTGATGAAGATTGAAGAATACAGTCTACAATATGGATTACACCTAAACATAAAGAAAATGAAAATCCTCGCAAATGGACCAAGAAGTAATATCATGATAAATGGAGAAAAGATTGAAGTTGTCAAAGATTCCATTTTACTTGGATCCACAGTCAACAGACATGGAAGCAGCAGTCAAGAAATCAGGCATTGTGTTGCACTGGGTAAATCTGTTGCAAAATACCTCTTTAAAGTATTGAAGAGCAAAAATATCACTTTGAAGACTAAGGTGCATCTAACCCAAACCAAAGTGTTTTCAATTGCCTCATATGCATGCAAAAGCTGGACAATGAATAAGGAAAACTGAAGAAGAGTTGATGTTTTTGAATTGTGGTATTAGTGAAAAATACTAAAAATACCATGGATTGCCAGAAGAACAAACAAATTTGCCCTGTAAGAGGTGCAGCCAGAATGCTCCTGGGAAGAGAGAACGGCCAGACTTGTCCTTTTGTTTAGTCATGTCCAAGTGACTATTCCCTGGAGAAGGATGTCATGCTTGATAAAGTATAGACTCAGCAAAAAAAGGGGAAGACCCTCAACAAGATGGATTTACACAGGGGCTGCAATGATGGGCTAAGCATAGCAGGGACTGAGAGGATGGTGCATAATTGGGCAGTATTTTGTTCTGTTGTACACAAAGTCACTATGAGTCAGAGCTGACTGGATGGCACCTAACAACAATAATGAGAGTAGTAAAGTAGAAAGCAGATTAGTGGTTTTAGTGGTTACTATAGATGGGAGAAAGGAAAATGGAGAATTGCTACGTAAAGGGTAGAGTTTTGGGGGTGATAAAGTGTGAAAGCAAATGGTGGCAAAAGTTCCACAATATTGTGAATGTAATTAATGGCACTGGATTGTACAATTGAAAATTATTAAAAAGGGAAATTTTAGATTGTGTATATTTATTTTAACACAATAAAAAATGAAGTAGTAAATAGCAGATTACATAAAACTGAAAAGAGAAAATATGATTTGGAAGATCTGAAAAATACTACAAATAAAACAGCAGACACAAATATGTATAAGAAAAACATTAAACAAAAGGAAGTAGGTGTGAGGAGATATAAGATAATCAGAATTCCAAAAAAAGATTTGAACTATAAGGGAGATGCAATATACGAATACATAATTATTTAAAATGTCACACAATTAATAAAAGACACAAATCCTAACATTTAGGAATTACAACAAATCCCAATCAAGATAAATAAAAGAAATTGATACCAAACCCAGGCACATCTGTCCTGGATTAAACTGTGCCCCATAAAAATGTGTGTCAACTTGACTAGGCCATGATTCTCACTAGTCTGGCAACTATATAATGATTATATAATCATTATATAATAATTCCCCATTATGTGATCTGATGCCATCAGCCAATCAGTTACAAATAGATTAAAGTAGAATGCAACACCTTTACTCAGGTCACAGCCCTGATCCAATGTAAGGGGAGTTTCCTCGGGATGTCGTCTGCATGATCTTTCATCTTACAAGAGATAAAAGGAGAGTAAGAGGGACCTCAGTACCACCAAAAAGAAAAGCTGGGAGTGGAGCACATGTTTCGTACCCTGTGCTGAGAATCTTCTAGACACATTGGAGATTTATTCCCAGACATGTGGAAATCTCCAAGAAATGCTGGGCCCACCAATGCTGAAAGGAGACAAAGACCTTTCTCCAGTGGCTACAAAGAGAGAAAGCTTTTCCCTAGAACTGGCACCTTGAATTTGGACTTCTAACCTCCTAAACTGTGAGATAATAAATTTCTGTTTGTTATATTTCTGTTATAGTAACAGTAGATAACTAAAACAGTATCTTAATAAAATTTCACAAAAAAAGAGTAAATCTTAAAAGTAAATTGATAGAAAAGAATAGAAACAAGAAAGAACAGTTAAATTGAAAGCTAAGATCAATAACAAAAACGCTGGGGGAAAAATGTCTATTAAGATAGAATTTTATACCCAGAAACACTATCTTTCAAGAATAAGGGAAAAATAAAAATATTTTCAAATAAACTAACAAACAAAAGACATTGTATCAGCAACATGTTGTTGTTAGGTGCTGCTGAGTCAGCTCTGACCCATGGTGATCCTACGTCATAAGGAAACAATGCCCAGTCCTGTACCATCTCCACAATCCCTGCCATGCTTGAGCCCATCAGTGCAACCTCTGTGTCAATCCCTCTTGTTAAGGGTCCTCCACAAACCCTCACTGACCCTCTACATTACCAAGCAGGATGTCCCTCTCCAGGAACTGGTCCCCTCTGACAACATGCCCAAAGTATACAAGACAAAGTCTGGCCACCCTTGCCTCCAAGAAGCACTCTGGCTGCACCTCCTCCAATACAGATCTGCCCACTGTTATGGTAGTCTGTGGTATTTTCAGCATTCCTCACCAACACCACCACTCAAGTGAACCAATTCTTCCTCAGTTCACCCCATTCATTGTCCAGCTTTTACATGCACATGAGCTAACCAAAAACACATGGCTTGGGTGAGGTGTACCCAGTCTTCAAAGTGACATCCTGCACATTAAATAGGTTTCTTGGATCATCAACATATGTTCATAACATAAATGTCTAAAAGATGTACTTCAGGAAAAATAACAAAAAATTTCAGAAAGAAGTTCTAAGATACAGAAAGGAATGTTGCAAAAAAAAAAAAAATGTAAACCTACAACCAAATGTAAACCAATATTGATGGCAAAAAAGAAATAAGAATTGTCCACCTGTGTGTTAAAACTGGAAGACAGAGCCAAATGAGTGAAATAATATCATGTAAGTTAAGAAGAATGTGGTTACAGTTCGAGTTCTAAGATCCATGTGTTGTTGAGGAGGGTTTCAAAGATATTAACTTTAAACTTTGTTAAAATATTCATACTAAAATTTCAAGGGTAACCATATAAAGACGAGATAGGAAAGAAATAAAAATGTTATAAACTAGTAGAGGATAAAAGTTTATTGTGGGAATAAGAGTACTATTTAAACGGGAAATATGAAGTGAAAGTGATTCACTGAGTGCTCTGGCAACCTATTCAATTACAGGGGTTTATAAAGACAAAAACCAGAAACATGAAAAAAAAAAATCGAAAGGCATCATGATTGGTTTGTATTTACATAAAATTGTTTACAAAGAATTTTCACTGGTAACTGGAAATAAAATGAGGAGGAAAATTGCAGAAGATAGACATTTGCCTCCTGCAAATTTCTTGGAACAATTTTTTTTTTAAATAATCATTACAGGACATTTTGACATCTGCAGGCATGTCTTAATCTTTGTGGTACATTTCAACATGTGTGAGCATGCTTTCCAAGAATTTTCAAGTAGAAGTAACTTCTGAGAAACAGGTTAACAAAATGGAGTTAGGCCTATACTTTGGCTAGAAGTTTCCGCAATGTCAAATGCCTTGAAATTTTGAGTGCTTTATCATTCCCCCTTTTGATCAAGGATTTCCACAGAAATGTGCTGATCATTATTGTAAGAGCACCTTCAGAAGAGAAGGAATTCTTTTCCTTGTGCTTATTAGATAGCAACCTCTTTCAGACAGGCTTTTAAAACCACAGATACTACCCTATAACAGTAACTGGACACCATCAGTTTCATCTTCACAATACCTTATCTTGGCCCTCTGCTTCTGTGATCTTTATGGCTAGGGAGTGACTAATGCAAGTCCAAACATAAAGGAACAACTTGAGAGGGATTTTAGCTAAATTGTGAGGTTTAATGGATATGATGTTCTTCCAACATAATGCATAATGTTGAAATAATGCGTCCATTATTATACATAAGGTATTGTATCGCAAGGGAAGTATTTGGTTGATTACATAAACATGACATACATTTCATAAAACATTTGATTATGTAGATAATTAGTACACTAGCAATCAGTAAAATTAAACTTCCTTGCAGTTTGGGACAAAACCAAGATTTTATGCCATTGGTTATCCAATTGAAAACATCTAATAACTCAAAGAATGAAGAGTCAGTTTCAAGATTGACATGTAACAAGGTAGCCTTTTGTCAAATCTTCTCTATGTCTTGTTCCACTTTTTCAGTGGTATTTATTCAGGTGCAACACTAGGTGTTAAAAATGACACATGCTCCTTCTTGCTTGCCAGAAGAAAGTCAAGAGCAATTTTATTGCCTAAGACTGCTTTAGCTAACAATGTCAAAGATTCTTGTTTGGTGCAATACTATCTGCAATGTCATTGGCTAATTGTCCTATGGTATGTGGCATGTTTAGGACATCTCTTTCTAACTGGGCTACTCTGTAAAAGGGGAAGATTGATCTAAAAAACCTTTCCCCCAAGCAGGGTATTTGACTAGAGGATTGTATTAGCCATAAGCATCTCTAAATGCTCATGTAAGTCTTGAATCATAGGGATATGCAAAAATTTCTCTAAGACAGTTCTGTTATCAGGTCCTATCCATAATTTTGATACTGAATTCTGGTAACAGCATTTTTCCAAAATTTAATTTCATATTCTGGGGCTAACTGTTGGTACCTAAAAAGCAGCTCTAGAACAGCATGAAGGTTAAGATAGTCCTCAACAGTGCTTAAAGAATTTGCCAACATTGGGGTGTGCAAAGCCTGTTTAGCAGTGAGGTCAGTGAGGTAATTTCTTTTAATTTTCTTTGTCTGAGACACTCTTTTATGTTGATGAGCTTGTACAGATACATATTGCTTAACATCCATGCTATGTCTTGTGATATACGATGTTACCCAATTTGGATGTTGTGCAAACATCGTATTATATACAAGCAGTCCTTGTACAATCCATAGTTAAATCCCCATAAAAGTTATTATGTTAAAACTTTATAGGAGCCAACCAGACAAAGCCTGAGAACTGTATCCACTGGATATATGAGGCTGGCCTTGTTAGGTATGTGGATGCACTGGGTGGGGGCTACGCTGGTAGCTGGATAGGGACTTTGTGAACATCTGGGTACAGGGCAGAGGGAGGAGAGGATGGGGGGGTGTGGATAGGTGGCAACAGGAACTTGGTGTGTTGGTGCCAGGAGTGCAGCTGGTGGTGGTGGCCCTGGCTGCCACTGCCCTGTTGGTGCAGCTACTTCCTTATCGTGTGCAGCCACTACTGCCACTGCTAAGAGCCAGGAGCCTATGTGGACCTTAGGCCCACCCTGTGCCCCTAGCAAGATCAATGAAGCTATGGCAGGCACTGCCCTGTGCTGGGAGTTAAAGGCTACACAGCTGCTGAACAGGTAAATAAAACCAGAAGGAAGGGAAGGAAATGGTGAAGTAGGAGGTACTATAGGGATTGGGATGATCCTTGGAGCCCAGCTGTTCGATCACACTGGGGATTTGGGGTCTTTGAAACCATTAGGGGGAAATAATAAACAAAAGGAGATTTGCTTTCCCTTAAAAAATAAAACAAAAACCTTATGGAACCATGGATATATATATACAGTCACATGTTGTGCAAGCATGCATTAAGTGATACATACGTGTATTTTAATGACTGATATTTCAGAGTTTAGTAATAATGCCTTCTAAAGATTTGCTACTGATATTTCATTCTTGATAGCTGACCCACAGGAAATTTAAAAAAAAAAAAAAAAAACCTCATTTCCAAAGCATATCAAAATCATGAACAACTCCAAACAGTATCTCAAATCCAGGTAAACATACACAGATTTCCTGGAGCCAATTTGCAAGCTGGTTTTTGGTTTAGTAAGAGCTATTAATTCAGCTTTTGGGGAAGAAGTAATTTCAGGAAGAGCCTGGCTTTCAGGGACCTCAGCTGAGGTCCCTGACAACTAACGCTGGCAGGATTAGGCTTTAAATAAGAGCCATCAATCAATAAAACTAAATCAGAACTTGTCAAAGGAATCTCTTTAAGGTCCTTCTGAGGAGTCAGAAGTTGTTCAGTTATATCTAAGCAATCATGAACAAGAGATTTTTCCTCAGAGCCTCAGGAGGTAATGCAGCTGGGTTTAAGAAAGCCACAAAGTGCAGTCTAATACTGGAAGAAGCCAAAAGTAAGACTTCATAAGAGGTGAGTAGGGTGACGGAAAGATGCTGAGTCACAGTAGAATTAAGTATAGTACACACTGCATGAGGATTATAACCATCAAAAAAATTTTTCCTAAAGCTCTATCTGCAGTGTTTTCAACTAGCGTTGCTGTGGATGCAACAATTTTAAGGTAGGGAAGGTAATCACTGGCCACATGGTCAAGCTGCAAGCTGCAATAGCCTGCCATCTTTTTAATTCCTCCATGTTTCTGGATTAGAATGCCTAAAGAGTTTCCAGAAACATCATGAATAAGTAGAGAAAATCTAAATCATAATTAGGGAAACCTAGTGCAAGTGTTTCTGACAAGATTTCCTTCAATTTGGTATAGCTCTTTCATCTTCTGTAGTGATTTGAAAGTGATCTCTGGCTCAGAGGCTTTCAAATATGTGTATAAGAGTTGAGCCAATGAAGAAAAGTTAGGAATCCAAGTTCTACAATAACCACATAGACCTAAAAATCTACTTGGTTGTTTCTCGGTTTTAGGAGTGGGAAGACAAAATAGTTCCACATGTAACATTATAATTAATAATGAAAGATGGAATATTTCCCAGTGAGATTAGAAATAAGATAAGGATGTCCATTCTCACTACTTCAATGTTGTTCTGTAGATTCTAGCCAGGACAATTAGCCAAGAAAACAAATAAAAACATCAAGATTGGAAAGGAAGAAGCAAAGTGATCCCATTTCCAAAAGGTCAGTGTTTGCCCCAAAATAAAGCTCTTCAGAAGGCTAGAAAAGGCAGGAAAGATGGGCGAATGGAAACAGGGAATCCAAGGAAGAAGTAGAAAGAGTGTTGTTACATTAAGGGGATGGCAACCAATGTCATGAAACAAAATGTGTATAAATTGTTGAATGCAAAACTCATTTGCTCTTTAAACTTTCATCCAAATTCAACAAAACTTCAAAAACAAAGTTACTTCAAGAGGAAAAAAAATATATATAGCATCAGGATGAAATCAGCATGTCCTATAAGATGAACCCAAGTGTTAATATTTGAAATGTATTAGTCTACTAACTATATTAATATATTAAAGAAAAAGCATGACCACCCATTTAATTCACCTATTTGGCCTGTGCAAAAAACAGATGGATCTTGGAGAATGACAGTAGATTTTCGTAAACTTAATCAGGTGGTGACTCCAATTGCAGCTGCTGTTCCTGATGTGGTTTCATTGTTCGAGCAAATTAGTACATCTCCTGGTACTTGGTATGCAGCTATTGATCTGGCCAATGCCTTTTTCTCAACACCACAATTTCAAAAGACCATCAGAAGCAGTTTGCCCTCAGCTGGCAAGGCCAACAGTATACCTTCTCAGTCCTTCCTCAGGGGTATATCAACTCCCCAGCACTATGTCATAATTTAGTCTGTAGGGATCTTGATCGCCTTTCCCTTCCACAAGACATCACACTGGTCCATTATATTGATGACATTATGCTGATTGGGCCTAGTAAAGAAGAAGTATCGATGACTCTAGACTTATTGGTGACACATATGTGTGCTAGAGGTTGGGAAATTAACCCAACAAAAATTCAAGCACCTTCCACCTCAGTGAAATTTCTAGGGGTCCAATGGTGTGGGGCATGTTGAGATATTCCCACTAAAGTGAAGGATAAGTTATTGTATCTGGCTTCCCACACAACTAAAAACGAGGCACAACATCTGGTGGGTCACTTTGGATTTTGGAGGCAACATATCCCTCATTTGGGTGTGTTGCTGTGGCCTATTTATCAAGTGACTCACAAAGCTGCTAGTTTTGAGTGGGGTCCAGAGCAACAGAAGGCCCTGCAACAGGTTCAGGCTGCCGTGCAGGCTGTTCTGCCACTTGGGCCATATGTTCCAGCTGATCCAATGGTGCTTGAAGTGTCTGTAGTAGACAGAGATGCTGTTTGGAGCCTTTGGCAGGTTGCTATTGGCGAATTGCAATGCAGACCCTTGGGGTTTTGGAGCAAAGCCCTGCCATCCTCTGCAGATAACTACTCTCCTTTTGAGAAACAGCTTTTGACTTGTTACTGGGCTTTGGTAGAGACTGAACACCTAACCATGGGCCACCATGTCACCATGAGGCCTGAGCTGCCCATCATGAACTGGGTGTTGTCTGACCCACAGAGTCATAAAGTTGGACGTGCACAGCAGCACTCTATCATTAAATGGAAGTGGTATATCAGAGATCGGGCTCAAGCACGACCTGAAGGCACAAGTAAGTTGCATGAGGAAGTGGCCCAAATGCCTATGGTCTCCACTCCAGTCACATTACCTTCCCTGTCCTACTCTGCACCTATGGCCTCATGGGGAGTTCCTTATGATCAGTTGACTGAGGAAGAGAAAACTCGTGCCTGGTTTACAGATGGTTCTGCACAATATGCAGGCACCACTCGAAAGTGGGCAGCAGCAACACTGCTTAAAGGACAGTGGTGAAGGGAAATCCTCCCAATGGGCAGAACTTCAAGCCATGCATATGGCTGTTCACTTTGCAATGGAATAAGAAATGGCCAGATGTGCAATTATACAGATTCATGGGCTGTGGCTAACAGCTTAGCTTGATGGTCTGGGACTTGGAAGAAGCATGATTGGAAGATTGGTGATAAGGATGTATGGGGAAGAGGTATGTGGATAGATCTCTCTGAATGGGCCAAAGGAGTAAAGGTATTTGTGTCTCATGTGAATGCCCACCAAAAGGTGACCTTGGCAGAGGAGGACTTAAACAATCAGGTGGATAGGATGACATGTTCAGTGGAAACCAGCCATCCTTTTCCCCCAGCTATTCCTGTCATTGCTCAATGGGCTCATGAACAAAGTGGCCATGGTGGCAGGGATGGAGGTTATGCATGGGCACAGCAACATGGACTCCCGCTTACCAAGGCTTATTTGGCTACCGTCACTGCTGAGTGCCCAATCTGCCAACAGCAGAGACCAACACTGAGTCTGCAATATGGAACCATTCCTTGGGGTGATCAGCCAGCAACCCGGTGGCAGGTTGATTACATTGGACCACTTCCATCATGGAAAGGACAGTGTTTTATTCTTACTGGAATGGATATTCTGGATATGGATTCACCTTCCCTGCACACAATGCTTCTGCTAAAACTACCATCCATGGACATACTGAATGCCTTATCCACTGTCATGGTATCCCACACAGCATTGCTTCGGATCAAGGGACTCATTTCACAGCACACAAAGTGCGGCAGTGGGCTTATGCTCATGGAATTCACTGGTCTTACCATGTTCCCCATCATCCTGAATCAGCTGGCTTGATAGAACAATGGAATGGCCTCTTAAATACAGTGCCAGCTAGGTGGCAATACCTTGAAGGGTTGGGGCAATGTTCTCCAGGAGGCTGTATATGCTCTAAACCAGTGTTCAATATATGGTTCTGTTTCTCCAATAGCCAGGATTCATGGGTCCAGGAACCAAGGGGTGGAAACAGGAGTGGTACCACTCACTATTACCCCTAGTGACCCACTCAAAAAATTTTTGCATTGAACTGGAAATTAAGAATGCCACCCGCCCATTTTGGCTTCCTCATGCCTCTGGATCAACAGACAAAGAAGGGCATTACTGTACTATCTAGTGTGATAGATACTAATTACCAAGGGGAAAATGGGTTGGCTTTACATAATGGAGGTAAAGAAGAATATGTCTGGAATACAGAAGATTCTTTAGGACATCTTTTAGTACTACCATGCCCTGTGATTAAAGTCAATGGAAAATTACAGCAACCCAATTCTGATATGACTGCTAACAGCCCAGACCCTTCAGGAATGAAGGTTTGGGTCACCCCACCAGGCAAAGAACCACGACCAGCTGAGGTGCTTACTGGAGGGCAAGGGAAATACAGAATGGGTGGTGGAAGAAGGTAGTTCTGAATATCAGCTACGACCACGTGACCAGCTGCAGAAACGAGGACTGTGATTGTTATATTTCTTCATTGTATATGTGCATCAAGTATTTTTGTTTCCTTCTGTTATGAACTGTGAAATGTAAATAAGGTTAACGCATATTGGTTGTATGTGTGTTAGCGTATCATGTTAGGCACAAATATGACTTTATAATTGTCCTTATTTAGAGGTTATATATAGTTAAGAAGATGTGTACAACTGCCAAGTTGACAAGGGGTGGACTGTGATAGTTGGAGCTGTGTGTCAACTTGGCTGGACCTCAGTTCTGTGTGGTTGTTCCCATGATGGGATTGGATGACTGTGCTCTGAGTGGCCAATCTGCTGAAGGGGAGTTTCTCTAGGGGTGTGGCCTGCTTCCAGTATATCCAGAGACATCCTGGGAAGAGAGACATTCTTCTGTGGATCGGGATTCTGTTGTGCTGTCTACAACTGTCCAGGAGTGAGCAGTTCACTGTTCAGCCTGGAGATCTTGGATTTGTCATTCGTTGGAGTCAACAGTTGGTGTACTGCCTGCCAGCCTTGAGTGCCTCGGCCCCTATAGTTGCAGGAGCCAGAAAAAGCCTCCAGCTTGACATTTGATCCAGGAACTTTGGACTTGCCAGCTTCTATACGTGTGTCAGCCATTTTCCTAAGATAAATTCTCTCTCTCTCATCCCTCATTCCACATCCTCTTCTGAATCCTCTGAATCCAGCCTGCACTTCTGGAAGTTCTCTGTCAATATATACTGCTGCCACCATTTTTTAATTATCTTCAGCAAGATTTTACTTGCATATGATATTAATGATATTGTTCGATAATTTCCACATTCTGTGGGATCACCTTTCTTTGGAATAGGTACAAATATGGATCTATTCCAGTCAGTTTTCCAGGTAGCTGTTTTCCATATTTGTTGGCACAGACGAGTGAGCACCTCCAGAGTAGCATCACTTTCTTGAAACATCTCAGTGAGTATTTCATCAATTCCCAGAGCCTTGTTTTCTGCCAATTCCTTTAGTGCAATTTTGACTTCTTCCTTAAATACTATTGGTTCTTGATCATATGCCACTTCCTTAAATGGCTGAACATCATCGACCAATTCTTTTTGGTACAATGACTTTTTTTACATCTTCTTTTGATGTTTCTTACATCATTCAATATTTTGCCCAGAGAATTTTTCAATATTGCAACCTGAGACTTGAATTTTTTCTTCAGGTTTTTCAGCTTAAGAAATGCCAAGTATGTTCTTCTCTTTTGGTTTTCTAACTCCAGGTCTTTGCACATTTAATTCAAATAATTGACTTTGTCTTCTTGAGCTACTCTTTGAAATCTTCTGTTCAGCTCTTTTATCTTGTCATTACTTCCATTTGCTTTAGCTACTCTCCATTCAAGAGCAAGTTTCAGAGTTTCTTCTGACATCCATTTGGTCTTTCCATTCTTTCCTGTCTTTTTAATGACCTTTTGCTTTCTTCATGGATGATGTGCTTGATGTCATCCCACAATTCTTCTGGTTTTCAGTCTTTGGGGTTCAATGAATCAAATCTATTCTTTAGATGATCTCTAAATTCAGGAGGGATATAATCAAGGTCATAGTTTGGATCTTGTTTTTGGATATATTTGGATCTTGCGGACTTGTTTTAATTGTTTCAACTTCAACTTGAAATCGCATATGAGCAGTTGACAGTCTGTTCCAAAGTCAGCTCCTGGCCTTGTTTTGGCTGAAGATATTGCACTTCTCCATTGCTTCTTTCCACAGATGTAATCGATCTGATTCCTGTGTTACTCTACGTGATGAAGTCCACTTGTATAGCTGCCATTTATGTTATTGAAAAAAGGTATTTGCAATGGATAACTCATTGGTCTTGCAAAATTCTATCATGCGATCTCCAGTGTCATTTCTACCACTGTGGCCGTATTTTCCAACTACTGATGATTCTTCTTTGTTTCCATCTTTTGCATTCCAATCACTCGTAAAAATCAACCCATCTTGATTGCATGTTCGGTCAATTTCAGACTGCAGAATTTGGTAAAAATCATCAATTTCCTCATCTTTGGCTTTGGTGGTTGGTGCGTAAATTTGAATAACAGTAGTATGAACTGGTCTTCCTTGTACGTGTATGAATAGTATCCTATCACTTACAGCATTGTACTTCAGGACAGATCTTGAAACATTCTTTATGAAGATGAATGTCATGCCATTCCTCTTCAATTTTTCATTCCCAGCATAGTAGATCATATGGTTGTCTGATTCAAAATGGCTAAAACCTGTCCATTTCAGCTCACTAATGCCTAGGATATCAATCTTTATGTGTTCCATTTCATTTTTGACAACTTCTAATTTTCTGAGATTCGTATTTTATACATTCCATGTTCCAATTATTAATGGATATTTGCAGCTGTTTTTTCTTCTCATTTTGAGTCATGTCACATCAGCAAAAGCTTTACTCCATCCACATCATTAAGGTCAACTCTACTCTAAGGAGGCAGCTCTTCCCAGTCCTATTTTGAGTGCTTTCCAAACTGAGGGACTCATCTTCCAGCACTATATCAGACAATGTTTCAGAACTATTCATAAAGTTTTCCAGTAATATATCAGTGTTTCACTGCTATTCATAAAGTTTTCACTGGTCAATCCTTTGAGAAGTGGATATCTCCTTCCTCTTTTGAGTCTGCCTTAGTCTGGATTCTCTGCTGAAATCTGTCCACCATGGGTGATCCAGCTGGTATTTGAAAAACTGGTGGCATAGACTCCAGTCTCACAGCAACAAACAAGCCACCACAGTACAACAAATTGACAGAGGGGTGGTGGTATATGTAAATACGTATGTTAAAGTAACCTTTCAAATCTATATATATATATATATTTGTGTAAGTAGTCCCATTCCCCTTTGCAATTTTTGTTTTGTTTTGTTTGTCTAATCTTTGAGATAAACATTTAGATCATTTTATATCACCTAATATATATATTTAAAAGAGTCATGGTAATGAAGTGGTGAACTGCTAACCAAAAGGTCAGAGCTTAGAACCCACCAGCTGCTCCATGGGAGCACAATTTGGCAGTCTGTTTCCATAAAGATTTACAGCTTTGAAAAACCTATGGGGCAGTTCTATTCTGTCCTACAAGGTCACTATCAGTCAGAATCAACTTGATAACAATAGGTTTTTGTAACTTAACAGATTAATTTATGGATATTATTTTCTCTTATAGCACAACTGTAGCTGAATTCCACTAGTGTTTATGTAACATTTTTCATTTTATCATTTTTTTCAATTCTTTTTATTTTCATTGTAAATTTTTCTTTCATCCATGGATTTGTTAGAAACATGTATCTTTGTTTTCAAATACATATAGATTCTCTAGTAAACTTTTTGTTACTGATTTCAAGCTTAATTTCGTATTTCATTGCAGTCAATGCACACAGGCTGTTCACTTTCAATTTTTAAAATCTTGAGTCTTCCTTTACAGACAGGATATGTTTTGGGTTTTTTTTTTTTTTTTTTTTTTTTTGGGTTTGAAAACCTTAAGGAGTACAATTCTATTCTGATGTAGTCATTCATATATACTCCTCGGAAGGAAGGTTGGGCAATCCTACTTCCGTAGTGATACTGCCTCGGAAACCCAAGGAGGGGTCGCTATGAGTC
>NW_006921588.1:37384039-37392532 GCF_000298275.1 Orycteropus afer afer
ATATATATATCGGAAGGAAGATGGGGCAATCTACTTCCATAGTGATACTGCCTCAGAAACCCAAGGAGGGGTCACTATGAGTCCGGTCCGACTTGACGGCACATCAAAACAACAACATATATATATATACACTCAAACCCATTGCCATCCAGTCATTACAACTCCTGGGGACCCCATTTGTGTCAGAGTAGAACTATTCTCCATAGGGTTTTTATGGCTGATTATTTGGAAGTGCATAGCCAGGCCCTTCTTCCAGGCATGTGTAGGTGGACTTGAACCTCCAAATTAATACAGAATGTTGAGCAATCTACTTTGGTAAAGCTTTACCACCTGGGAAACCCAAAGGGGGCCGCTGTGAGTCGGAATCTACCCAATGGCAGTGAGTTTGGCTTTTCCGTTGGTTATCCAACACATTAATGGTTTGCACAACTCAGAGGCAACAGTGATTCAATATTGATTAAAATAATCTCTGTATTTCCAGGGTTTTTTCCCCCCCGTCTGCTTACTCTGTTAATTACTGAGACAACATTAAAATCCCCTACATAATCATTGATCTGTTCATTTCTCCTTTAAATTTAGTCAAGTTTCTCCTCTCAGCAGCTAACCAAACGCTCAAACCCACTAGCTGCTCTGCAGGTAAAGATTTACAGTTTTGGAAAACTATGGGGCCAGTTCTACTCTGTCCTATACGGTCGCTATAAGTCCAAATCGACCAGATGGTAGTGGGTCTCTTGTACACGCACCTGGCCCAGGATTCCGAGAAGCCAGAGTAGGGAATCCAGAGGGTGTGTGATCTGCAATGTGAAGTTGCACACCAGTTGGATCCAGGACTCTGAGAAGATGAAGTACTTCTGGCAGTAACTCAAGGAGTCTCACTGCTGCCCTTAAAGAGAGCAGCAACAAGTTCAACTTTGCGCACTGCCTGCAGCCGTGCACTAGTCTTCAAGACAAATATGGCTGCCACTTCGGTAGGCCTTGTGGAGAATACTGAGCCAGGGCCTTACCAGGAAAGGAATTCTGGGAAACATAGTTCCAGTTTATCTAACTTCAAAACAGAAAAACCCAATATAAATTCACAGTGCTAGGTTAGGGAAGGAGTTAGCGAAAGAGTCTTTGATAGAAATTGCAATTCACTTCATTCAGAATGCTAGTGGAATCCACGAGAGACTGAAGAGAGCTTTGCGCCAGAAAGCATAGAGAATAAAGGTTAGATAATTGTGCCAGCCCACTACCAACACAACTGGGCAAAATAAAGGTTATTTTCTGGGAACGGAGCTTATTTAAAGGACATAATTATACCCGTAAAAATATTGTTAAGAATTTGTGGCAAATACAAATCTGTGCTCGCCACTAAATAATTAACTTGGTAAGTTTAGGTTTTTACACTATATATGGCATGCATCTAGGTTGTCAAACGGTGAAACAATTTTAAATTATAATTTTAAACAAATCTTGTTTAAGGAAAGAAAAACTTTTTTTTTCCCCCTTCAAATATTCATAACGTCTCACAACATTATTCCCACGCTAAGGGAGTGTTTGGCCTCCCAATGGCCATTAATATTTAAATCATTTTAAAGTTCAAAAGGGGGAAGAAGGATGTGAAACTACCTACCAAATGCTATTTAAAATATCTTTGTCATGCGGCTTTTTGTTTATGAAATACGCTTTTGGGTAACAGCATTAAGTAGAAGCACCCCAAAAAAGATAAACACGATTTAGCAAACGGAGTTGTCTCAAAGAGGGGAAATGAGGTGAGGTTTTCCTCAGAAATGGCCCTTCCCCCAACTCTCGGAAGGTCTTTAGCGACAAGCAACTTCCCCGAGGACACATGGTCACCATGGAGACAGGAGAGCCCTCTTCTTCTGCTCTCTGAGCAGAAACGCAGGGCTGACTGGGGAGCATGCAGGAGAACACAGTGGTCAGCCCTTTTTGCTCCTTGCCTTGGACACCAATCAAATGACCTAGTGTATAGAAATAGAAAAGAAAGAATACAATCAACACCCTTATGCACGCACACACACATACACACCCTTCTAACTCAGTAATATTAGGGACAATGAGGAAACACTTTTGACAGCTGTTAACTTAGTTCAAATGTAAATAGATCAAAGATCTATTTTTAGAAAGCCATTTATTTCTTCCAACGTTTAATAAAGGCAAAACTGCAGCACTATTCCAATATACTTCATTCTTTCTATATAATAACAAATGATTGCTAGTAATAAGAATAAGCAAAAAATATTATAACAAGGATATTTAATTTAAGAACATTTATACCAATTTAATTAATGGAATATTTCAATCATTAAATACCAATAATGTATACAGAAAGATAAACAGAAGCTAACAAATTTCTTAAAATTAAGAATGAATAAACCAAACACAAATCTAAAGATGAAATATATTCTCATAAAGAACTTCTTCACCTATTTTATAACAAAGCAAATTAATTCAGCTAGAAGTAATAAAAATAAGTAAGAGCCAATGATATTTAATAGTAATCTTTATATTTCAATTTTCTGGATGAGTCTAAATAACATTTCTTCCATTATTCTGTAGTCTTATTAAATTCAAGACACATCTACTTTTTCTAGAAAATCCATGGCAACATCTTCGATTTATGTTGACATCCTGCACCCTTCAGCAGAGCATGCAAACAAGAAAAGTAGTATGTAAATGCAAAAAGTTAATAATAAAACTAACTCACTAACTCACTGGCGTTGAATCGGATACTACACACAGTCCTTCCTTGGGTTTCTGAGGCAGTATCTCTATGGAAGTAGATTGCTCCATCTTCCTTCTGAGGAGTGGCTGGTGGGTTTGAACCGTCAGCCTTCTGGTTAGAGGTCAAATGCCTTAGGCACTATGCTACCTGAGCTCCTTAATAATAAAAAGTACAATAAATTTACATGTAAACTATTTTTATTATCTAATTACTGCAAGCTACTCTCTTGAAAAAAATTTCAAAGACACTCAACCTAATCACATTCTTGGAGTTTTTAAATTCTTTTACAAAAATGCTGTGAATGTCTTGGTTTATATATTATTCAATAAACATGAACTATACACAACAGCAAAGTCACTCATGTACTCAAAAAGAAAAAACTAGATAATGAGTAATGTAGATGAAACTTTTGACCTTTAAATAAGGAGACAGGTATTTACTCACTGAAGACTTTTTATAGATAAAACATAATACCACCCTAAATCTGTTTTGGAAAAATACATGTAATACAAACCATAAATAAACAAATATTACACAAAAATGTATCTTAAGCTTTATGAAAGGGCTAAATGTACTTCTTAAAGGATACCTATAGGAGCTCTAGTAGCATAGTGCCTAAGGCACTTGACTGCTAACCAGAAGGGTGGCGGTTCAAACCCACCAGCCACGTCTCGGAAGGAAGGTTGGACAATCCTATTTCTGTAGTGATACTGCCTCGGAAACCCAAGAAGGGGTCGCTATGAGTAGGGCCCGGCTCAACGGCACATAACAACAACAACAGAGGTATCCTGTTGTTGTTGTCTCAAAAGTAATGTCATGAATCTGCTTTTAAGATCTTCATGATTTTCATGACATCACATACATTATGCAACTTAGCTATAATTATTAATGATAATAATAGAAGAAAAAATAAATAAAAATGAAGGCAATTCATCATCAGTAAATCACTTAATGTTCTTTTGCTATGCTTTCCATCATCCTGGACTTGTAGACTAACTTTTCACTTTGAAGCCTAAAACAGTTGAAAATGTTCCTTATGTTGTCTCTTTATTCTCCTAGCACCCCATGAGAAATGTATATGTGTACACACAGACATACATTATTATATAGGAATAGATTGAAGAGAAAAATATACGTGTGTATGTATACATGCACACATATGTTGTTGTTAGGTGCTGTCAAGTTAGTTCTGAATCATAGTGAACTTATGTATAAGAGAATGAAAAGTTGCCCAGTCTCTTGCCATCCTCACAGTTGTACTAGTTCGAGACCATTGTTGCAGCCACTATGTCACTACATCTTGCTTAAGATCTTTCTCTTTTTTTGCTGATACTCTATTTCGTATGTGTATATGTATAGAGAGTGAGAGAGCTTAAAAAGGATACATGTCACATAGTAGTGTTAGGCAAACATACACACAAGCTTCTCATTTTTCATGGTGGAAAGTTCCAGCCTATTCCCACTGGGAAAAGCATATTTACAGTCCCTGTTTACCCTCTCAATCCTCCCCAGAGAGGAGGAGTGATGTCCCTCATAGGAATCTTAGCAGCAGGAACCACGCAAACTTGGCCTCAACCTTCAGGGTTCTATTTCTGAGTTGGCCTGCCTATAAGGAGACATTCAGGTTTGCTGAAAGCTGCAGTTACCTTCACAGGGCCAACTTTGCTTCTACAAAGAGGACTAGCAATTGTATAGCTATGTGTCTGTGATTGGGGGAGTAAATTTGGCCTCCCCTAAATCTCAAATAGAGAGAGTGAATCTCTACCTGTGTTCTGGTTACCTAGTGCCGCTCTGACAAGAATATATCACAAATGGGATGGCCTTAACAAACAGGAGTTTGTTATATTACAGTTTGGAGGCTTTAAGTCCAAGTTCAAAGTGCCAGGCTCTAGGGGCTGGGTGAAAGCCCTTTGACCTTGGGTTGCAGCTCTGCCTCCTGCTTCTGGCCCACTGAAGCTGGAGGCTTTTCTTCACTCAGCTGCTGGCTGCCGAGGCAAACCCAAGGTTGACAAGTAAAAGGGCACAGACCCGATGTTACCAAACCACACGGAAGGCCATTCATTCAAATCCATTGAAAATCCCAAGGTCGGCAGAGCATGGCAGACTATTGAGCAATCACACGGCTACATGCAGGGTTCAAGCATGCCATAAGCTAGAGACCATTCCCAAAGCTGTTTCTTATACACGGGAAGCAGACCACATACCCAAAGCAGCTACTTAGCTGCTCCAATAGATTCCACCATTAAATTAATTACCAATCTCACCATGGTGAATAACTACATTCAGCTGCCCAGCCATTCAACCAGGCCCAGCCAAGTTGACACACAAACATAACCACCACAACCTGTGTTCATAATTTTCCCTCCCTTAATTTTCAAAGTATTTTACATCAAGAAGTTGACCCAACTTCAAATATTCAATGATTTCTCAATTTGTACTTATATGGGAAATAAAACAGTAGACGTTAATTAACTTTCCTAGATATTCTTTACAATGAATTCTAGAACAGAACATGACATAGAAATCTGGACATTAGAATTAAGCTACATTTTTTGTGTACATTGTCTGCAAAATTATTTTGAATTAGTTATTCCATTTGAATGAAAATTTAATGATATTCACTGTCATCGAGTCAATTCTGACTCACAGCAACCCTACAGGATAGAGCAGAACTGCCTTGTAGAATTTCCAAGGCTTTAATCTTTATGGAACTAGATTGCTTCATCTTTCTCCCCCAGAGTGGCTGGTGGGTTTCAATGGCCAACACTTCCATTAGTGGCAGAATGCTTTAACTACTGCACCACAAGAATGAGATTTTAGGACTACTCATTTCCAACTCTATCCTCTACTTCAAATAACACAACTTCAATAAAGTTTTTTTTTAAAAAAAAATATAATTAAATCAGAATACAAATTTTAAAAGATTTCTTTTTCACCTTTAAAAACGATGCTTTGAGACTTCCAAAATGGAGGAATAGGCAGACAAGTGATACAGACCCTCTTCAACAAAGATAAGAAAAACCAATTGACAGAGATACAGAAGATAATCCTGGAACCCTGAGCTTTAAAAGGAACTATACAAAAATGGATTAGGCACCAACTAGTGGAAAAATCTGAACAAAAACAGTGAGAACAAAGACAGTTGGAGCTCCGGACTGTCAGCAACTCTGATGAGACCAACAGCCTGAATATTTCTAAGTGGTGTTGGGACCTGAGAATTGACCTAAAGTTCAGTCCCAGTCACAAAGGGCTGCAGGAACAACTGCTCTGGTGGCCTATGACTAGGAAGGGAAACAGCAAGGAGGGAGACAACCTGAGCTATGGACTTTCTGCTGTCCGGAGGGCACAGCCATTTTGATTGTTTACACGTGGCAGCCATTTTGGATACTTAAAGTGACTGAGGGTGCAGCCATTTTTAATGTTTACAAGTGGTGGCCATTTTGGATATTTAAAGTGATTGAGGGTGCAGACATTTTGAACTTTTACAGGTGGCCATCATTTTGGATTTTGAAGTGATAGCATTCTCATTCAGATTCCAGGGACTTAAGAACAGGCTCTGTTTGCCAGGGTCGGCAAGGACATATCAGAGGCTGACAAAGGAAAGGAGACAGGTAATGAGTGTATAAGTGCTGTCAACTAGTGAATAGAGGAGCACAGCACAGTACCCTGCCAGTATAGATAACATAGAAACAAAATAAAGAAAACAAAAATTGTGGGTAAGTCGCTCCAACATATAATCACCAATCAAATATAAACACAAAAATGTCACAATGCCTTGGAGACAACAGAAGATCACAGTCCATACAAAGAAGCAAGATAAAGCAGGAGAAACAAGGGACCAGGGTACAGACCCAAAACACTTCCCTGAGGAAGATGCAGCATTGGAACTCCCTGATAAGGAATTCAAAAGAATTATATTTAGGTATCTTCAAAGGATCGAGAGACAGAGAAAGGAAAACACAGACAAAACCCTAGAAGAATTTTGGAAAAAATACAAGAACAAAATGACAAAATAAATGAAAAATTATAAATGATTCTAAATCTACATATAGAAATCCAGAAGATTAATACTAAATTGTCAGAAATAGATAACACATTGAAAGGGCAAAGGAGTAGAACTGATGCAATGGAAGACAGAATTAATGAGATTGAAGACAAATGCCCGAATACTACTTTGGAAAGGGATCAATCAGAAAAAAGATCAAAACAAAATGAAGAAAGCCTAAGGTGCATGTAGGATACCATCAAAAGGAATAATCTACATGTCATTGGAATTACAGAACAGGAAGAGAAAAATGAAACCACTGAGAAAATTGCCCAACTTTGTTAGAGGAGAATTTCCCTGATATGATGAAAAATGAGAATATATCCATTCAGGAAGTCCAACGAACCCCAAACAGGATAGGCCCCAAAAGAAAAACACCAAGACATATCATCATCAAACTCATCAAAACCAAAGACAAAGAAAGAATTATGAGAGCAGCACAGGAAAAACAAAAAGTTACTTACAAGGGGCAACCAATAAGATTAAGCTCAGATTTCTCAACAGAAACCATGCAGGCGAGGAGACAGTGGGATGGTATATATAAAACCCTGAAAGAGAGAAATTTCCAACCAAGAATTATGTACCCAGCAAAATTGTCCCTCAAATATGATGGTGAAATATGGACATTTCCAAATAACAGAAATTAAGGGAATTTGTTAAAACCAGACCAATCTTCCAAGAGATGAGGGAGCCCTTTGGACAGAGAAGCAACAACAGCCAACAACAAGTGACCATTAACACACATGATGATATAACCCAGAAACCAACCCAGCTATGGAAATATCCAAAGTAAATAAGCCTACAAGATTGTAAACAGGGTACCAGAGACACCAACTGCCAAATGAGGACAACTACAAATCAAAAAAGAGGGAAAAAAATCTGTGTTGTTACAAAACTTCTAGATGGTAGGGAAGTCAAGGCAAGTACAAGATAGAATGGGCTGTTCTAAACTTGGGAAGAAAACTATAAATCACAGGGTAACCTCAAAGAAAAATGATAAACCTTCACATCAAAATAAAGAAGAGGACCAGCATAAATATTCAGCAAATACTAAAGCAACAGCAATGAAGGAAGTGATAACATGTTTCATAAACAAAATGAGCTCAGCATGGAAAATTATATGCAACAAAGATATTGACACAATGAAAAAGCACATGACAAAAATGACAGCTACAAATTCATATTTGCTGATAATTACATAACTGGCAAGGGATTTATCTCTAAGATCGATGGAAAACTCCAACGCCTCAACACCGAAGGAATTAACAATCCAATTGAAAAATGGGCAGAAGACATGAATAAACACTTCACCAAGGAGGATATTCAGGTGGTCAGCTAATACATGAAAAGCTGCTCACAATCATTGGCCATCAGAGAGATATAAATCAAAACAATGAGATATACCGTCTCACCCCAGCACTGATGGCAAGGTTCAATGAGACAGAAAATAACAAATGCTCGGGGGACGTGCAGAGATTGGGACTGTAATACACTGCTTGTGTGACTGTGAAGAGACACAACCACTATGGAAAGCATATGATGATTCCTTAGAAAGTTGGAATTGGTGATACCATTTGACCCAGCAATCCCATTACTAGGTATATATCCTAGAGAGGTGAGAGCCAGGATAGGAACAGATACATGCACGCTCATGTTCATCACAGCACTATTTACAATAGCAAAAAGATGGAAACAACCTACATGCCCATCAGCAGAAGAATGG
>NW_006921588.1:37393017-37397584 GCF_000298275.1 Orycteropus afer afer
GATCGCCCAACCTTCCTTCCGAGGAGTGGCTGGTGGGTTTGAACCGCCAGCCTTCTGGTTAGCAGTCAAGTGCTTTAGCCACTATGCTACCAGAGCTGATAGAAGCAGTCATTTTCTAAAATAAAATGACACAGTATACATTCCAGTGTAAGGTGGCCAACCTTCCTTAACGTAAACAGTTCCTTCTATAGGAGCTCTGGTGGCATAGTGCCTAAGGCATTTGATGGCTAACCAGAAGGCTGGCAGTTCAAATCCACCAGCCACTCCTTGGAAGGAAGATTAGGCAATCTACTTCCATAGTGACACTGCCTTGGAAACCCAAGGAGGAGTCGCTATGAGTCGGATCTGTCTTGACGGCAGTGAGTTTCGTTTGTTTGGTTTTTATAGCTCAGTCTGGAATTGAGGCTGCAAAATAAAATTCATTTGTTTACAGCATGTGCTTGCTATTCCTCCAATGCGTCCAGAGCTATGACAATCAGGAGACTTTAACATTTATTTAAGAATCTCTCTAGTTTTCCTTTCTTTTTTTAATTTTTTTAATTTGGTAGGAAAATAATAAGCCAATAAATATGCAGACATGATACAGAAATGCAAAAAATCTCATATTTTATCCTAATAAGATCTATAAATATGAAAAAAGTAAAAACAACTTTTACAGTCTACAATACTATGTGAATTCCTGGTGTTTGTAAAACTTTATCCTATTTATCCCTCATGAGATCCCAATGAGATAAGTTTTATTAACACTGTTTTAAATAGGAGGAAACTGAAATGAGGCAGTCAAGTCAGTGGCAGGGCTAGCATTCAAATTCAGGTCTGGCTGATGCTAAAACATGTCAGAATTAAAGTCCTATTTAGTATAATACCTTTCTAAAATGTTAGACATGTTAGCTATTCCACTGGTATCATTAGTCAATATTTTCTCTGAAATCACCTTTTATATTACTTAAATTTACAGAAAATCATTTTATGCAGAAAACCAGAAGGTGTGAGAGGATATAACAGAAACTCTATAGTTCCTGCCCTTGAGCTTAAAATAATTTAATTTTAGAACAAGTTATCCTGAGTTTAAAGGTCTGACCACATGAATTGTTCTATTTTGGACAAGGAAAAAGATTGATTAAATAGACAATGTCTTACCCAATTAGGGTCAGACAACACTGACATACATGTAGAAGAAATAATTAAACATGTGCTAAAAAATGAAACAATGTATATAAATAGAAACAGTGGAGAGGTGAGGACAAAATGCAGGCAATAAGATCCATTGATTTCATCAACACATATTTACTGAGAGTACTTACTGTGCCAAACACTGTGCAAGAAGCTGAGAAAATAATTTCGACTGAGAATGTGTATATTCTCCATGGAGCTTACCAACAAGTAAGAAGCACAGACAAGAAAACAAACAATGTTGGTGCCATGTACTAAAGTTATGAAAAGTGGGAAGTAGAGGGTGTTATGGGAAGCCAGTCCTGATCACTTTCCTATACAAAAGGCTATCTCAATGAACCAGAGGAATAAAAAGAAGTTAAACCAAAACAAAAAAACCAAACTCACTGCCATCAAGTTGGATCCAAGTAGTAGTGACCCCTCCTTGGGTTTCCAAGGTGGTATCTCTATGGAGGTAGCTTGCCCAACCTTCCTTCCGAGGAGTGGCTGGTGAGTTTGAATTGCCAGTCTTCTGGTTAGCAGTCAAATGCCTTAGGTGCTATGCCACCAGAGCTCTCAAAAAAAGTAGGGGAAAAAAAAAGTATAAGTTATCTAGGGAACAGACTATATAAGATAAGGATCTGACTCAAAGCCCTGGCAAAGAGTATCCACTGCCATGGAGTTGATTCCGACTGATAGAGACCCTCATTGGGTTTCCAAGGTCATAAATCTTTATGGAAGTGGATTGCCTCATCATTCTTCTGCAGAGCAACTGGTGGGTTTGTACCACCCACCTTCTGATTAGCAGTCAAACACCTTGTGCACTCTCCCACCAGGGCCCCTTTAGAAAATCAGTATTTGATCACCTATTGTCTTAAGTTACTTAGTGCTGCTTTAACACAAATAAAATAGGTAGGTGGCTTGAAGGGAAGTAAATCTACTTTTTCTCAGTTCTGGAGGCTAAAAGTTAAAATTCAGGGTGTGACTGTAGGGAGGTCCTTCTTTGTCTATGTTAGCATCCAGTAGCCAGCAATTTTTGGAGTTCTTGGGCTTGTAGATTCATCTGCTTCTGTTATCATTGCTGTTGTTGTCAAATAGTGTGGTCTTCATTTTGTGCTTGCTTTTCTCTATATCCATGCTGCTCTTTATATAACTCAGAAGTGATTAGGTTTAGGACACACACAATATTGGCATGATTACAACAGATGATTATATTACATGAGATTGCATTTGGAAAGTGATTACATTACATTACATTAGGTTACATCTGCAAGTATAGTGGTAAAGATTCTAACACATTTGGGCAGTGGGACACAATTCAATCCGTAACATTTACCAAACTGATTAAATGAATGAATAATGATGGAGACAATCTTGAATCCAACCAAGGAAGGAATAAAGTAGTGCAAGAACTAACATTTGAAGAATAGTTTACTAAATTGTAATTTTTTAAACTCCACTTTTAATATTTAAACTCTTAGAATAGTTCACTACCCTTCCCTTGTTACAAACAATGTCAGTAATTAATTTTGTACATATATAATGTTGTTCTTTTGCAGGATATCTATAGGATAAATTCCTGTCAGTATATATTATCAGTGAGAAAAGGCAGGATATAAAATAATATTACTGTACAATCAATGTCTGGTAAACAAATGCACAGATAACTTATACTTTTGCATATAAAAACATATACATAAACACAAATGCTTATGTATGTGTATTTGTGGATAGAGGTTTAAAATAAACTTGTGCTATTAGCACCAACACGTTTATAGTACTTATCTCTGAATCTCTGAATGGTGGTATTACCAGTTTATTTTTCTTTCTGATTTTTAAAAATTCCTGTAATAAGCCTCCTCAAGAAACACACACAACCAGAAAATGTATTCAAATATACATTCTGATTTTGATTAATCATTATTTATAAACTGATGATGAAGAAATATACTTAGGGTACTAAAGTTTATGCCTTTAGTTAAACTAAATAATCTAAATGCCTCCTGTTCTGAGAATGATTATTTTAATACTATACAAGGCACTTGACAGCTAATCAGAAGGCTGGCAGTTCAAACCCACCAGCCACTCCTCTGAAGGAAGATTGGGCAATCTATTTCTGTAGAGATACTGCCTTGGAAACCCAAGGAGGGGTTGCTATGAATCAAATTGACTCGATGGCAATGAGGTTGTTTTTCTTTTCCCCCATACAAAAAAGGAAATTTTATCCCTGTTAATAAGTTGAATGAGAGATAGTCCATCTTCAAAGTCAAAATATCTTAGTGAGGTAATTTTTCTAAGTATGAATAGCTAACATTTATAGGCCTAAAACTATGTATTAATGCTTTACATGAATTATATTCCTTAATTATAAAAACAACTCTATTAGAGAGACTGTTTTTATCCCCACTTCACAGATGTGAAGTCTGAGGCTTAGATTTAGAGATTGAGCCAAGGTCACACAGCTTCTAGAAATTAGGGTAGGTATTTAAACCCAGATGCTTCCTGGGTTTAACCACTAGACTATTGTTTTTCATAATGCTGTAAAATTAATTTAACAAAATATAAAATAAAGCAAATTATGCCTTGAAGTCCATAGTTTATGTTTCCTAAAATAATGTATGCTTTTATCTCTGTGTCTTCTGGATGTACATTGATGCTCATTAAATACGCAATTTTGAAGAGAAAAACAAGATAAATTTAGTTCTCTTAAACAGACACTTAACTTTTGATTTAGATCATTTTGAATCAGTCAGATTCACCTTGCAGTGTACTATATATATATATATATATATATATGAATGAGGTTACTACATCAACCAAGAAAGATTTTTCCCTTGGTCATTTACAAGTATCTGGTCTCAGAAAATGAAGTTATCAAAGGTTGGTTATATTTTTAATGAAAACCAGACCATGTTCTTAGAAGATCATTGAATACAACCTAAGTTACCAGGAAAGTACAAGCAGTCTTCTAAGAGAATGCTTTCATTTACTCAAGATCATTGCCCTTATTATCCTAATTAACAACTTCCTGTGCATGAGATATCTCTTGGTATGATACTTAAGCACCCAAGGGTTTGTGTTGGCAATAGAAGTGGAACACATGGCTACAGATCATTTCTGGGTAATTGTGAATGCAGAGAGTTTGGCATCAAAGTATATGGGAAGATTTATTAGGTATGTTTTAAATAATGGAAGACAGTGTTATAACTGGGGTGACTGCTAAAAAAAGAAACTAAGATAATATATTCTGGAAACATTTTTTTATAGTGCTCAAAATTGATGTGAAATTTTCTTCAATGATTGTAATTTTCTTTTACTACCTAAATAAGTACAAATTTGAAACTAAGAACTACTACCACTTCTAACACATACAAATGATATATCCATTAAAAATCTATTTCTTTTTTTTTTTTTT
>NW_006921588.1:37404449-37411452 GCF_000298275.1 Orycteropus afer afer
TTGGTTTCCCTTTTCTTTGTTGAAGAGGGTCTGTACAATCCTTCTGCCTAGTCTGCCATCTTGCCGGAACTCCCTAAAATTCTATTTCTTGAAAGGGAATGTTGCAGTAGAGGTTGATGCTGACTTACCAGTTGGCAAGAATCCAAACATTTTAGCCTTGAAATAAGTGTTGAACTAAACCAGGTTCATCTCCACTATTTAGATTAAGATTGGTGATTATTTCTTTTTAAATTGTAGCAATATATTTTTATTCTATACAGATTCTTTAATTGCTTATGATACAATAAATTTAGTTTTAAATATTTTGTCCAAATTTACTACCCTGTCTTTGTCTCTTCATGAATGAAATGGTACAAACTTACTTACTATACTTAGAGCTGAAAAGTGTTCGAATTTATCAACTTAAAGGCAGGGTGAAGTTTAAAGGGGTCATTTCTTATGTTGTCAGTTTGGAGAAATTGTTTTATAACTTCTGATTTGTCATTCACATATGATGCAGAACTTTTCTCATATTTAATTTTGGAGCTCTACAGTAAAATGGAAGAGCAGAAATGCTGCTGAGTATAGTACTTTAGCATCAAACTGTTAAATGGCAAACTTATAAGTAAAGTGCAATTTAGAATTAAAAGTAATAATAGGGACATTCTTGGGAGGGTTCTCTCAGAAGGGCAAGAAGCATCATATACAACATCTGGCTGTCATTACAAGTCTACCAATAAATAACAGAGTCTGTGATTTGGAATCTGACCCAGGCTTCACATCCAGCTTCATGAGAAGTTTCTGGATTGAGATCAACTTGCTATTAGATGTTAATACAACATCACCAGCAGTGAAGTGTAGCCTAAAGGGAAGTCCGTTCTCTAACACTGTGGTTCTCCTCTCTACTTCTCCACTGGAATCACCAGAAAAGAAACTAATGAGATTATGACAGCCAAACAAAAGAAGAAAAGGTTTAATTCCAAGAATCTGGAACTGGTGAAATTCTAAAAGGACAAACTGAATTGAAACCATAGGGAATATTGACTAGTCTTGGCCCACTGTGAAATAACAGTATAACAATAATCATTAAACAAATAAAGATTATAATATCTAATACTTAATGACCACCATCCATCTGTCAGTTTGTCATACTGTGGTGGATTACATGTTGCTTCGATGCTGATAGCTATGCCAGCAATATTTCAAATACCAGCGGGTTATCCAGTGGTGGACAGGTTTCAGCAGAACTTCTAGTCCAGGACACACTAGGGTAAAAGGCCTTGCCATCTACTTCTGAAAATTAGCTAGTGAAAACCTTATGAATCACAACAGAATATTATTAGACTAGCTTACTTTTGAACACGTCATCAAGAGAGGTTGACAGCTGTTGTTGTTATTGTTATGTGCCATCGAGTTGGACCGACTCATAGTAATCCCTCTTTGGGTTTCCGAGGCAGTATCACTGCGGAAGTTGATTGCCCAACCTTCCTTCCGAGGAGTGGCTGGTGGGTTTGAACCTCCAGCCTTCTGGTTAGCAGTCCAGTGCCTTAGGCACTACGCTACCAGAGCTTCCAATTGACAGCTAGGGGAGGACATTATATTTTGTGAAACAGAGGGCTATAGCAAGACCATAGGAGACCTTTTGTGTGGTGAATTGCACTGTAGCTACAAGAAAGGACTGGAACATGCTGGTGATCGTGAGGATAGCACAGACCAGGCAACATTTCTTTTTGTTGTTCACTAAAAGGGAGAGATGCCCAACCAGTTTTTAGCTATTCCAGCCATACCACCTCAGGTACCAGCACAAGTCCAGAGACCATTAGATGACTGCTAACTGCAACTGCCTTAGAAACTCCAGGTAAAATCTGCACTTCTGAACTGAATCAACTCACAGAATTATAAGAGATAATAATAAATTGTTTTAAGCAGCTAATTTTGGGAGTAGTTTGTTATGCAGCAGTAGGTAACCAGTACCTTGCTAGTGGATCCCTTGACCAATGCAAATGTCCTTAGCTGCTAACCAAAATGTTGGAGGCCTGAGTTTGAACAGAGGTGCCTTGGAACAAATGCCTGGTGATCTGCCTCTGTGGAGCACAGTTTCCACACTGACACACATGGAGTCACTATGAGGCAGAATCAACTCAACAGCAACTGTTTCTTTTTTTCCATTGTTAGTAAGTGATAGTATGCCAGAGTCCCTGACATTAAGTCAGATCCCACTTATAGTGACCCCTCTTTGGGTTTCCAAGGCGGTATCACTATGGAAATAAGTTCCCCAACCTTCCTTCCGAGGAGTGGCTGGTGAGTTTGAACCGCCAGCCTTCTGGTGAGCAGTCAAATGCCTTAGGCATTACGCCACCAGAGCTAAGCAACAGAGCCAAGATTTGAACAGGAGCAGATAAAATCTTTGATCTATTGGTTACAGCTATCGTGACTATGCATAACATATGCTATAAAGCATCAGTTCTCACACCTTGAACCACAGATACCTGGGGGACATGCAAGACTTCTCCATCAGCTTTCACATGATCAAAACTTTTTTCATAATCCATTTGTCTTTTTCACTATGCTGATATTTGCAGTGATGATTAAGAAGAAATTGTGGTAAAACTCCTTGTTCCTTAGATGAATCTATGCAATGGCACCAAAGTATATGAGCAGGCAATGTAATTTTACTATCATACACTTAGAATAAAAATTTTACTTACAAACGTGCTAAATGGATCTGCATAAAGTATTAATTTTATAAAATCTTGAGGCTTGAGTATACATATATTTAACACTCAATAAGAATGAGGAGTACACAAAAAACCCTTCTGTTTCACGCTTGCCATCTTGAGGAAAATTGGTCATTGAACTATGAAATAAACGAGATGCATTTTCATGGAACAACTGACAGACAACCTATGGTTATTCAAAGTAGAATATTTGACAGGTATTTTCCTGAAAATGAATGACATGAGCTGTCACTTAAGGAAAACAACTGACACTTTTTGCCAATGACAAAATTCAAGTTTCAAGCAAAAGCAAAAATGTTGGAATATATGTATCTGCTTCTCATATGTATATGGGAACTTCACAGCTTCCCAGTATTTAAAAACTTTTCTGGTAAGTTCAGTAATGACATTATAAACATGATTTTTTTTCAAATGTTTTATCGTAGTTTAGGGAGCTCTGGTAGCATAGTGCCTAAGGCACTTGACTGCTAACCAGAAGGCTGGTGGTTCAAACCCACCAGCCACTCCTCGGAAGGAAGATGGGGCAATCTACTTCCGTAGTGATACAGCTCAGAAACCCAAGGAGGGTTCACTATGAGTCAGGTCCGACTCGACGGCACATAACAACAACAACAACATCGTAGTTTATGTGAAAGTTTATATAGCATACTAGTTCTCTATTCAACAACTTACACACATTTTGTTCCATGAAGTTGGTTGCAATCCCCTCAATGCATCAGCATTCTTTCCACTTTCTCTCTGGTTTTCCCATTTCCATTCGTCCTTCTTTCCTGCCCCTTCCTGTCTTCTGAAAATTGGTTTTGGGCAAATGCCCTTTCGGTCTCACATGGTTGATTGTATTGAGAAGTAAATTTCTCCCTGGTGTTATTATTCACTTTATGTTGTTGTCACTGTTGTTAGGTGCCATCAAGTCAGCTCTGACTCATAGTGACCCCACATACAACAGAATGAAGCACTGCCCAATCCTTCACCAGCCTCACAATCCTTGTTATACTTGAGCCCATCATTGCAGCCACTGTGTCAGTCTATCTCATTGAAGGTCTTCCCCTTTCTTTCTGATCCTCCACATTACCAAGCATGGTATCTTTCCCCAGGGACTGTTCTCTTCTGACAACATGACCAAGTGGGTGAGATGAAGTCTGGCCATTCTTATTGTAAGGAGTATTCCAGCTGACCTTCTTCCAGTACAGATTTGTTCATTCTGGTAGTCCATGGTATTTTTAGTATTCTTCAGAGGCATCAATTCTTCTTCACTCTTCCTTATTCATTGTCCAGATTTTAGACACATATGAGATGATAAAAAATATAATGGCTTGGTTAGGCATACCTTAGTCTTCAAAGTGACATCTTTGTACTTAAAAACTTTGAAGAGATCTTTTACAGCATATTTGCCTAATGCAATATGACATCTGATTTCTTGACTGCTGCTTCCACGGGTGTTGATTGTTGATCCAAGTAAAATAAAATCTTGACCACTTTATCCATTTATTGTGATGCTGCTTATTGGTCCAGTTGTGAGGATTTTGGTTCTTTTATGTGGAAGTGTAATCCACACTGAAGACTATAGTCTTGATCTTCATCAGTAGGAGCTACAAGTCTTCTTCACTTTCAGCAAGTAAGGTTGTGTCATTTGCATATCTCAGGTTGTTAATGTGCCTTCCTACAATCCTGATGCCACTTTCTTCTTCATATAGTCCAGCTTCTCAGATTATTTGTTTAGCATACAGCTTGAATAAGTTGATGAAAAGATACAACCCTGACATATACCCTTCCTGATTTTAAACCATGCAATGTTCCCTTGTTCTGTTCCAACAACTGCTTCTTGGTCTATGTACATGTTCCTCATGAGCACAGTTAACTGTTCTGGAATTCCAATTCTTTGCAATGTTATCCATAATTTGTTATGATCCACTGGGGTGTAGTAAATTACTTAGTGTGGCTTTTCTAGCCATAAGTCTTTGTAAACTCTGTGGTGGAATTTGCTGTGAGCAACTGAGGAGCTCCTGATTGTAAAAGTTATCCACCTGGGGTATTTCTGTTGGGCACAGCAACATTCTGGGCAGTTCGCTCTTTCTCAGGTGCTTAGAATTCTGATGTTATGATTGGTTAGTTTGGCCACTCTGCCAGGCTCAAAAGGAGGCCTCCTAGAGGCAGAGGTCTCTCTCTGACTACTGGTTGAGGAAGACGTGCTGCTGAAAGAGACACACACTGCTGGGAAAGAGATGCAAGAGACATACATTGCCGAGTGAGACACTGAGGAACATGCACTGCTGGGGAGAGACTGTGAGACACTGTTGGCTGAGAGATGGTGGGCTGGGAGAGAGACTGAGCTTTTTTTCTGAACTTGAATTGTAGCCTGGTGCTTCCCTAATAAACTCTGTAATCTGTGAGTTCTGTGTGGCCAATGCAGCGAATTATCGAGTTCAGGAGAAAAGTTGTGGGTGCTTTGGGAGGAACAGTTGGTGAAAGGGCTGGAGGGAGGCAGCATGTCTGGCCTTGTAGGAATAGGCCTTGGGTTATTGATAGTGACTCTGTCTTCCCCTTGTGTGGTTGGTCAGAAGATATGGCCTCCTTGCCTTTTTAGCATCCACACAGTTGAATGTTCTGCAATCGTCAACAAAACACAGGTAGACATTTTTCTGGTATTCTTTGCTTTCAGCTAAGATCCATCTGACATCAGCAGTGATATCCCTCATTCCACATCATCTTCTGAATCCAGCTAGCATTTCTGGAAGTTCCTTGTCAATATACTGCTGGGGTCATTTTTGAATTATCTTCAGCAAAATTTTACTTCCATGTGATATTAATGATATTGCTCAATAATTTGCACATTCTGTCCAATCATCTTTCTTTAAATGGGCACAAATATTTATCTCTTCCTGGCTATTGGCCAGGTAACTGTCTTCTAAATTTCCTGGTACAAATGACTAAGCATCTCCAACACTGCATCCATTTGTTGAAACTTTATAGGTCTGTCTACTGATTAGCTGAAAGTTGATCCCATGGGTGGGTTCAGTTCCAGGCTTGAACTTTGTCTAAGGGCTACAGTCTCATGAGGTCCACTAGTCACTATCAGGCTTATAAGTCTGGTCTTTTTTATGATTTTGAAATTTACTCTACATTTTTTTTTTCTTCTCTTCTGTCCCAGACCTTCTATTGCAATCTCTTTCAGAGTAGACTGTAGTGGTAACTGGGCACCATCTATCTAGTTCTTCTGGTCTCAAGGTAGGGGAGGCTGTGGTTCTCATGGTGCATTAATCTTTGGACTAATTGTTTCTGGGTCTTTGATTTCTTCACTCTTCTTTTCTCCAGACAAGGAGAGACCAGTAGTTCCATCTTAGATGGACACATGAATGTGCTTCTTTTAGTATATTGTATAATGAAATGTATTAACATTTGGAAGATCTGTATAATGCAGTGAACGGATATTTTGTAGTTGACCAACACATGATGGTAAAAAGTCATGTGTGAGTTAAGAACCATTCAAAGTGCAAAAAGATCAATGGATTTTAGTCTAAGAGACTATGTAAGTTTATTGATATGGTTTCTGATTTCACATTGCAGGTAACTTTCAAGAAACTCCCACTTGTAGATGGCAAATGGGAGTATACCTACTAGTATATTTAGGTTTGGCAGAGGATATTTCTATCTGTGTGCTAATACATGCGCTGCAAATATATACATGTGTGTAGAAGAGCATGTTGTTGTTGTTGTTAGGTGCCACTGAGTTGGCTCTCATAGAGACCCTATGTACAACACAATGAAATACTGCCCAGTCCTATGCCAACCTTGCTGTACCTGAGCCCATCATTGCAGCCACTGTGTCAATCTATCTCGTTGAGGGTCATCCCCTTTTTTGCTGACCCTCCACTTTACCAAGCATGATATCCTTCTTCAGGGACTGATCCCTTCTGACAACATGACCAAAGTAGGGGAGACAAATCTGGTCATTCTCGCTTCCAAGGAGCATTTGGCTGCACTTCTTCCAGGACAGATTTATTCCTTCTTTTTTCAGTCTATGGTACTTTCCGTATTCTTAGCCAACACCATAACTCAAATACATCAACTTTTCTTCGGTCTTCCTTGTTCATTGTCTAACTCTCACATGTATATGAGGCGATCATGGGTTAGGCACACCTTACTCTTCAAGGAGACATCTCTGGTCTTCAGAACTTTAAAGAGGTTGTTTGCAGCAGATTTGCCCAGGGCAATACGTCATCTGATTTCTTGACTGCTGCTTCCACCAAAGCAAAAGATGAACAAATTGAAGATTTGTATCAACTTCC
>NW_006921588.1:37411848-37413268 GCF_000298275.1 Orycteropus afer afer
ATCAACTGCTCATATGCAAGTTCAACTTGAAATTGAAGACAATTAAAACAAGTCCACAAGAGCCAAAATATGATCTTGAATATATCCCTTCTGAATTTAGAGACCATCTAAAGAATAGATTTGATGCATTGAACACCAATGATCACCTTTCAGCCAAGCACTAGACAGGCCTATAAAGTTAAAAATAACACCCATGAGGAATGTACTCCTTAGAAAAAATCAACCATAGTAGAACAAAGGGGTAGCATTTGCCCAAAACCAAAGTTCAGAATGCAGGACGGGGCAGGAAAGAAAGATGAGTGGAAACAAGGAATACAGCAAGAAAATGGGAAGAGTGCTGTTACATTGATGGGATTGCAACTAATGTTACAAAACCAAATGTGTACAAATTGTTGAGGGGAAAACTAACTTGCTCTGTAAACTTTCACCCAAACCACAATGAAATGTTTGAAAAAAAAGAAATGAAACTCCCACTTGTCATGTTTGATGTAGTATCATAGAAAAATACCCACAATTATCTGCAAACCTATTAGAATACTCATCCTTATCCAATTGCATATCTATGTGAGGCCGTATTTCTTTTATATACCTCAATCAAATAACATTTTGCTATAGATCAAATATAAAAGCAGATGGAAGACTCCAGCTGTTTGTTTTAAGCCAGATACTAAAGAGATTTGTAAAATAATGCTCCTCTTCTCACTAAATTTTCTTTAAGAGTTTTTCTTCACACACACACACACACACGTTATTTATATTATCATCTAATAAGTTTATTGCTGTCATTTTGGAATAAATGAATATTTTTTTAATTTCATAGTTTTATTTTCTAATACAGTAAATAATATACATACCTCACTAATAAAATTAATTTGGACTTCTTAATTTTTAAGAGTATAAAAGAGTCCTGAGGTCAAAATTTGAAAGCTTCTGCTCCAGAATAAGACATCATGTCATATACATGTTTGCCTGATTACGCATTTATTACAAGGTTGTTGGTGTTATGTGCTGTAGAGTGGGACCTGACTCCTAGCAACCCCTCCTTGGGTTTCTGAGGTGGTATCACTACGGAAGTAGATTTCCAAACCTTCCTTCTGAGGAGTGGCTAGAGGGTTTGAACCACCAGCCTTCTGGTTAGCAGTGAAGTACTTAGGCACTATGCTATGAAAGCTCCTTGTTGTTGTTGTTAAGTGCCGTCGAGTAGTTTCTGACTCATAGCAACCCCATGCACAGCAGAACGAAACGCTGCCCGATCCCGCGCCAGCTCCACAATCCCTGCTATACTTGAGCCCATCATTGCAGCCACCATGTCAATCCATCTCGTTGAAGGCCTCCCCCTCTTTCATCAACCCTCCACCCTACCAAGCATGACATCCTTCTCCAGGGAATGGTCCCTTCTGACAACATGACCAAAATAGGC
>NW_006921588.1:37414228-37423557 GCF_000298275.1 Orycteropus afer afer
TATCCCTTGTTCCACATCCTCTTCTGAATCTGGCTTGAATCTCTGGAAGTTCTCTGTCAATGTACTGCTGCAAACGTTTCTGAATTATCTTCAGTAAGATCTTACTTGCGTGCGATATTAATGATATTGTTCTATAATATTATATTACAAGGTAAAAGATCTTATTAGTTAGACAGCAAATAAGTAGGCCCATAATCAGCAACAAGTCTAGCATAAATCATCTGCAGATGGCATCAAAAGAGAAATTACAAGTGTGTATTCAGTGTGGAATGGGCTGATGGTCATCTATCAGAGGAAGGCTTCTGTGTGCAATGCCTTTTTTTGTTGCATAGTTAACAGTACTATTTATAAATGCTAGGCCCTTTACACTGACACACAAAGACTTTACCATTTATATTTGCACTCAGAAACACTTAGAATGTTATGTCATGGAGTTATTACCAGACGTTAACACAGAAATTTTTCTTTTAACTGTGTCCTGTTGTCCCTAAGCAAGAAATCTAGATAATAGTCCTGCTTCACATTTATAGCAGTGTCGCTCTAGAGGTGACATTATGTCTGCTGAAAGAGTGTCACTGTTTCTAGGCTGGAAAGTGGATTTGCTATTTCATGTCTTCAGACAGTTAATCTTTAACAGCATCAGTGGGCATTATTAATCTTATTATTACACGAGGGAAAGAATAATTTACTGTAGAAGGCTGCATTAAAAAAGGAAAAAAAAAAAAAAACCCACAAATAATCAGGGGAAGATTATTAGGAGAGGTACAATTTTGTGTTAGCCAGATTCTTCTTGAGGAAAATTCCAAACACAAATTTTCATCTGAAGCTTTTCTGGAGCAGGGCCCTTGGTGAGAATGTTGTTGCTAACTTTGCAATTTATTTTTAGTCTGAATTACTGATAACCCCTTTGTTCTGTTTACAGCCCACACACTCATGAAACATTCCCTCTTTTCCTAACACACGAATTGGTTGCTACAGTGCTCTGGAAAGAGAGGTATATTGTCACAACCCAAAAGCATGACTCATTTCGATAAGGAGACTGAATTTCATCAAGATAGTGTTGCCATGGTGCTTGAACAATTTCTCTAGAAAGATCAGCACAATGCCGGTCCCCATAAGGCAGAGGTCAAAGATGTCCCAAATGTCCAAACTACCATGCCACTCCATCATTTCAGACAGTAACTCCTCCTCTTCCTCCCAGTAATTTCCCCAGTCTCCGGGTTCTGTATTTCGCTGTAACGCCTCACAGAACTCAGACACCCAAGGGTTCATCTCATGTAGTAGTGGTGGAGGCTGGCAGGCTGGCGAGTCCCGGGTCCGTGAGTAGGTCTGGTGGATCCTCCCAACTCTCGGGGTTTGATGAACCTCGATCAGCAGATCAGATGACGGCTGCTGTCCCAAATCCAGGGGTGAGATGAGGATGATCCAAGACACAAAGCCAGAGCAAGAGGAGAGCGAATCTTCCCAGGAGATTCGTAGGTATACCCTCAGGGAAGCTAAGGGTGGTGATTTGAATTATACCCTCCAGCAAGGCAGGACTCAAGATACATTCCACCTGTATTGCCCCAACAGAATTAACCTAAATCCCATCACAGAGTCGATTGCCAGTCATTATAGGGAATGACTACTACCAGCTACCCAGCCAAGTTGATACCTGAACTTAACTACCACACCACCCCAAATAAGCATGGATAATGAGATTTACAAAACATCACAGAATGGAGGACAATGGCTAGAAGGGCCACATCAAGCAATTCACTGCACATGGCAAATAGATACATTAGCCAGTTCTGTATGAATCAGGGAGTATAAAATAAACACTTCAAGTATATCTTCTGATATATTAATACAAACAAACACATACATGCTAATTCAAACTACTGGAGTTAATGTCTTCCTTCTCCAAGGGGCTTAAAGGAAATGCTGTCAGATATTTAATTAATTTATTTATTTGGTTATATGTTTTCCTAACCTCTCTAGTCAAGTAAAGAGTGGTTCTCACTAATGGCATTTTCATGGATACAGGTAATGATGTTGTTAGTTACTATTGAGTTGGCCTTTACTAGTTACTGCCGAATTGGCTTCAACTTATGGTAACTCCATGTGTTACGCAGAAGAACTTCTCCATAGGATTTTCTTGTCTGTAATCTTTATGGAAGCAGATCACCAGGTCTTGCTACCATTGAGCCACTGGTGATTTCGAACCACCAACCATTCTGTTAGTGGCCAATCACAAACAGCTTGCACCACCAGTGTTCTTAGGGAATGACAATACCTATTACTATTTTACATTCCTTTAAAGCTCCCATGACTACATTGTTTACTCTTTTTCACATATGTACTTAAAGAATCTAAGGCTTTAGGCCTAGAGCTAGACTAATAAAAGTGCCCCCCTCACATTTTTTGGTAAAGAAAGAATGATATTTCATATACTTCAACCAAAACACCATACTATGGATTGAATGTGAAAGCAGACATGGGACTTAAGAGAATGTACAGACCAAATTTTTACTCAGAAAGAATTGTTTTTACTAATTATGAAAAATATTACTGTCTATAATCTTAAAAATTCTTTGCGCTTATTATAAGTATTAGCCTCTCCTCTCCTTATACCCCCCTCACACATGCACACACATACCCTCTCTCTCTCTCTCTTGCTATCTCTTTCTCTCTCTCACACACACACACACACACACACACACCTGCACATACACAAAGCAAGATACTGAAAACAATCATAGCATAGAGTTTATTTAGAAGTGTAAGATCTACCTCTGAACAGAAATTGTTTTTATTAAATTGATAAATCATTTTAGAAGGTAAAGAAAAAATATGAGTATCTTTTGTCATAAAACCATAAAGGCATTGAGCCTGAGGAATTTATGTTATCCTGTCAAACTAGATTCTTAACTAACTGACACAGGCATTTTATACCTGTAGTGCTACAGAAGGAAAATATGTGTATTGATTATCAGAGTTGCATGGCTCTGAAATTAAATTTGGTCCATGGATCATGTGTTAAATAACTCCAATGATGACATGGCTAAGATTATCTAAGGAAGTAACACTCTGAATAACAAGACACAAAAGAGTAATTTTCCTCATTAAAGTAAATAATTTTAAGGTAAATGAAGTTGGTAAGTATTTTAATTGAAGATTATCAGAAAGTAGGAAAGTAACATAGTCAACTCTTGATTCACTGGGGCAGTTGTGATAAGAGGGGGTGGAGCAGGAAGGAATAGGTAAGACTAAATGCAAGTTAAAATAAAACTAGATTTCATGTAAATACATTTGGTTAAAATTACACAAAATATTTCTGAATGCTTTTACTCTTCTATAAATATCTATGTAAACTAGAAATACCAAAAAGCAAAAATAATGTGATAGTTTAGGAACACTAAATAACACATAAATTACTCCACAAAATGTCCAAAAATTTACTATTTTTTAAAAACATGTCACAATATTTTTTAATTTTAGATTTTTGTTGTTGTTGTTGTTAATATTGAATGGGTCCCACTTTCAGCTCAAGTAAGTAATCTTTCCCTTATCCTTTCTCTTGAGTCTAATTGCCCCAGCTTGACTTGATAATATTTTGTTTGCTTGATTGTCTGTTCAAGGCAAGAGGGATTCTGCCCTCTCTACTCAAGTGGGAGTTTCAGCACCTTCTATTCAAGGGGGGCTCTAACATCCCCTTTTCATAAGGAGCTCAAATATCCTCTAGGGAGAAGCTCAGGCATCTTGGGCATCAGGCAACCTCTATTCAGAGGGACTTTGTGACACCGGTGCACATCTTCTCCAGCCAGCCAGTTGGGGGTGACACTCTCACAGGCCCTGGGAAGGACATAGGCTGGTGGCACAAGGGGATTCCCTACCCAGTGTATATACTGTATCAGTGTAACATTTTGTATGTTCCTGAGGACACATGCCCCTGTATCATAGGAAAGGATGGAGATGGCAAATTGGAGTGAGGTTCTAATAATTATTTGAGAGTTGGGGAAACTTATTTATTGATAATATAGCACAGAGGAAGGAGCTCTGGTGGTGTAGTAGGTACATGATTGCTAACCAGTAGGTCAGCAGTTCAAACCCACCAGCTGCTCTGCAAAGGAAGACCAGGCAATCTACTTCATAAAGATTTACAGCCTCAGAACAACAACAACAACAGTTGTAAAGAGTATATATGGTGCAGGTGTAAGGAAGAGTGTATTGAAAGTTAGCTGTAATTTTTCTTACAAGTTGTTGTTGTTGTTGTTGTAATGTGCCATGGAGTCGGATCCAACTCATAGCAACCCCTCCTTGGGTTTCCGAGGCAGTATCACTACGGAAGTAGATTGCCCAACCTTCCTTGCTAGGAGTGGCTGGTGGGTTTGAACATGAAGACTGTGTTTCCACTACTCAAAGCCAGATTTTCATGACTTTCATCAACAGAAGGTCTGATTGGCTTCTTTAGGAAGCTTATTGCCTTTCGTTATTCTGGCCCTAGAATACAGCTCAAAAATGCTTTCTCTCCTGCCTTATGGTATCTATGCTGGTCAGGCCACCCACAAGGACAATATATATATAGTTTCTCAAGAGGAAAAAACAAGTTAATTTTACAAAACTTTTTCTTATATGATGTTTCTATTCTTTCTAGAAACAAGAATACCAGGTAGTTAAATATAAACTTTCAAACAAAATCTATGAAATCTAGGAATGTGGTTCTTAAATTTTCAAACTTTTGCTATCATTTGTTTTTATAGATTTTGTATTTCAGTTTATAAAATTCAACAATTAAAATTAAAATTATTGACCTAGTCAATCTTTCCTTGGAAATTGGGCTCATATGTTATTCATTATTTGTAAATGGTAGTGTTGGCACATGGTCTGTCACATAGTAGGTGCTCAAAATTTTTTGGGAATAAAATTACTAATATAGATTAGAGAAGTTTTTGAGAAGTGCTTTAAAAAAGATATTTAGCTTGTCAATATCTTGCATTCTGCTGCTTATTGAAATTCTCTCTGAAAATAATTATAAAATTCAAAAAATTTAAATAAGTAATGCATATTCATGCAACTTTGACTAACCACATGTTAAACATTTGTTTGCCCAGTAAACATGGGACCCAGGGAAATTCACATCCTACTGCCTTTGCTGTTGTTGTTGTTGTTAGTTGCTATAGTGTCGTCTCCAATTCATAGCAACCCTATACACAGCAGAATGAAACACTGCTTGGTCCTATGCCAGTCCCACAATCCTTGCTATACCTTACTGCCTTGTTGTAGCTACTGTGTCAATCCATCTCATTGAGGGCTTTCCCCTTTTTCATTGATCCTCCACTTTCCCAAGCATGATATGCTGTGGCACTCATATAACAATAAATAAAAACAAGAAAGGAAACATTAAAAATAAATAAATAATAAAAATAATAAGCCATGTCCACTTTGGTTTAACATAGGTTAAAAGATAAAGAAATGTCTTTGATTTTGTTTTCTTTTTCCCCATAGATACTTAGAAAAGAAATACTATGAGCAATCAAATTGGATTGCCTTGATATAAAGCTAGAAGCTAGAAGCTGTAGCTGTCTGCAGGGTAACACAAGAGGAAATTAATCCAGATTCTACATTTTCAATTAAGAGCTCTAGCGATTATTCATGAAGACTGCATTTTATACCACCTGGACCCAAGCAGGCACCACAAAAAAATAACCCACAGAATGTGATGAACAAGATTAATTCATCTTCTTATGTAGTATAATAACTCTCAGAAATATTTATATTGACTTGCTAAGCAATTAAAAAGTCCTGTAAATCATTTCTTGTGAACCGCTGTGGTACAGTCCACCAGATAGAGTTTGTGCCCTAGTATGATGACCTAGATTCTTGTATCTGCAAATCTTGGCTACAAACCTCCGGGTTTCTTCAAAATGCAATTAAAATTTAAACAAACATGGGAATAAGCCCTTTTGCTTTTTATTTTGTGCAAAGGACTGTGGTATGAACAATCTAATATTCAATGTGCATTCATTTCACATTCTAAAATAGCTAAATGCTATTAATTCTAGTATGCTTGGTGAATTGCTCTCTCATGAGAAACAAATCTCACACTACAAATCAAGGAACCACCAACTCGACAAAAAAAAAAAAAATGCTGATATGATAAAAAAAAAGTTCAATGACATTTTAATACAACTAATCATTGCTCCTTTTATTACCTTTCTATAATCCCTTCATCATCTTTCCAAGTTCTTTACTTGGCTTCAGCACAGCCAGGGCCATATAAGCATTAGCTCCCAATTGTTTAATTAATTAATCAAGACCACAGGCACAATATCTGACCTGGGGAGTACACTGTATTGCTGAATAACCAAAGCACAATAAGCAGCTAGTCTCAGCTTCTCCACTCCTGGCAGTACTTTCTGAGCTATTATAGAAAGAGGAAATTTGGGCTTAGAACATGAAATTCAGAGCAATCCAGGCCAAGGCACTGTCTTCAAAAAATCCTACACTTCATATCTGTCTATCATTATGACATCATCTGTCTATCTATCTAATATTTTATCACCAGAGTTTTAATAGTTAACACATTTTTGTTGAAACCCTGTAATGTGGTAGGTATTAGGAAGTTACTAAGGTAAATAAGATAATCACTGCCCCATACATGCCCGGTGTGTAAAATGCAATATGCACATAAAAAAATTACATTATCTCATAAGTCTTCTTTGTATAATAAAAAAGAAAGTAAAACTTTTACTCATCTAATGACCCATTCACCTCTTACCAAGATATTAATCACTATATAAATACATTTATACCCATTGTTTTATTACTTTAACTATTGATTACTTGTTTAGTTTTCTCTTTCTGTCTGTGTGTGTATGTGTATGTGTGTGTGTGTGTGTGTGTGAGAGAGAGAGAGAGAGAGAGAGAGAGATACAAGTTTTTCCTCTTATTTGATAATTGCTTGTTATGTATATGCAAAGGAACCCTTGTGGCATGGTGGTTATAGCTTGGCTGCTGACCAAAAGGTCAGCAGTTCAAACCAACCAGAACTATGCAGGAGAAAGATGTGGCAATCTGCTTCTGTAAAATTATAGCCCTGGAAACCCTATAGATTAGCTCTATTCTGTCCTGTAGAGTCATTAAGAGTTAAATCAACTCCATGGCATTAGGTTATGTATATGGAAAGTATCCTTTGACAAATAAGAGCTGCCTGGTTTTATTTCTGGCTTGACAATTTAGGAAAGTTATTTAAACTCTCCATGCTTTATTTCCTCATCTAAAAATTTAGATAATTATAATAGTAACACCTGCTTCATGAGGCTGTTACAAAGATTCAATGAGTTTATAGGTAAAATTCTTAGAACACTGCCTCATATAATAAACAAATACCATTTATTATTATTACTATAGAAAGTACAAGCATATGAGTACTTAACAAGTAAAACTTTCATTCACTCATTCAAGATACATTAGTTGAGCACTCTTATTGCTAGAAACTGGGACAGTAATGGTAAACACACAAATATTGTTCACAGTTGAAAATTACCCTATTTTTTCTTTCAGTAGAATTAAACTGTTGAGGTGATATCCTATGCATTGTAACTTTTATAAACTCAAAAAGAGAATTCACATTTACTCGATATTTCTCAATATGCTCCTCTTTGGATTTTTGTAACAGATGCAGTGTTCATAGTATTAATTTCCATCATTCACTTCTAAATTAATCATTTTCTCTTCCACAGTTTAAAGATAAAGGAGCATAGAATAGATGCCTGATGTTTTTGAAGTCTATGGAGAGGAGTTACATAATATATGCATATTTATATATTTTAGTCATTGAAATTTCAAATGGCAGTGTTATACTCTTGACTCACAGTTAGTAATTGAATATAATCCAAACAATTTGAGGTCTCTCATTTTGCCTGGTCAGTTTGCTTTTGGTTCTTAACTATTCTCTGCACATCTATCTATGATTTTTCTCATTTCTTGTGCTCTATTTACTAGTGTGGTAGTTAAAGTTGTGTGCAAACTTGGCTAGGCCTGGTGAATGGCTGGGCAGCTGGTGGTAGTTATTCCCTATGATGAGACTGGCAATCAACTCCATGGTGGGATCTACCACAAGCAGCTGAGTAGCTGCTTTAGGGATGTGGGCTCCTTCCCGAATATAAGAAGCAGCTTTGGGAATGGTCTCCAACTTATGGCACCCCTGAACCCTGTATGTAGCTGTGTCATTATTCAGCAGCCTGCCCTGCTCTGCTGACCTTGGGACTTTCAATGGACTTGAATTAGTGACCTTCCATGTTGTTTAGTAACATTGGGATTGTGCTCTTTACTTGTCAACCTTGGGTTTGTCAGCCTCAGCAGCCAGCAGCTGTCTAAGTGAAGAATAGCCTCCAGCTTCAGTGGGCCAGGAGCAGAAAGCAAAGCTGAAGCCCAAGTTTGAAGGGCTATCACCCAGCCCCTAGAGCCTGGCACTTTAAACTTGGACTTAAAGCCCCCAAATTATAAGAGAATAAACTCCTGTTTGTTAAAGCCATCTCTTTTGTGGTATATTCTTCTCAGAGTGGCACTAAGCAACCAGAACATCTATCATGTTAAGAGTATTTTGGTTTACCTGCACATATCCCAATGTCATGTGAGTGCTCACAGCTCTTGCTGAGTGAGCATCACAACCAGTAACCCTGTAGCCTCTATCTCCAGATAAATAACATTAACCAAAGGGTAACAGTCAACCAGAATCTTCCCATCTCCCTACCTTCCACCCTAGTCTCACTAAAAAAAGACGACACCTACTTGGTGCATTTACTGAAAACACAAAGCAATAAACAGTACATGCACAGTGCAATAAAGCAACAGTAAACCATCTAAGTGCAAGCAATTTTTTTTAAGTCTGGGCTAGGTTTTCCTTATATATGACCTCTCAGCAAAGGAGAAGACTGTGAAGATACATAAAAACAAAGCCTAGCTTGAATTTCTGGCTGTTCCCTGTCAGTGTACTACTGCAACCATTTTTGATTTATCTTCAGCAAAAGTTTTCTTGCATATAATGATAATGAATTTTGATAATTTATTCATTATCTTGGGCAAACATTATGTTCAGACAAAGAAAAAAAAAAAAAGAATAGTAGAGATTGCAGGTGACTCTGTATCCCAGAATAACTTGCAAATACATGTTAAGTTTGAGCTACATAGTATTTCATACTTTCTTGCAGTTTGACCTAGCTTTCTTCAGGAAAGTGGTTGAATAACATATATACATCAAGTTGTTGATCATTGTTGTAGATAATCCCAAATTGGAGATTGGTATAAAAGAAATATGCTTAATATGAAATTCTTTTTTTTTTTTT
>NW_006921588.1:37430762-37461680 GCF_000298275.1 Orycteropus afer afer
CTTCTGTGTCTGTGTTAATTGGTTTCCCTTTTCTTTGTTGAAGAGGGTCTGTGCAATCCTTCTGCCTAGTCCGCCATCTTGCCCCGCCTCCTTAATATGAAATTCTTGCTATGAAAAAATTGTAATGGTCTTTATGTTTGAAAAATATACTGAAGAAAATCTAAATACCTAGATTTCTACCATCAATAACAAACAATGTTAAATTCTTTTTTATATCCTTGTTGTTTTTCTATCAGTATGTTTACATGAATATTATATGTATTGATCATTAAGAATTTTTAATGTGTAAGGTAAGATCTCTGATGGTATAGTGGTTAAAGCATTTGGTTGTTAACCAAAAGGTCAGTGGTTCAAACCCATCAGTTGCTCTGTGGAAGAAAGATGGGGCAGTCTGCTGGCATAAAGATTTACAGCCTTGGAAAGCCAATGAGGGTTGCGGTGAGTTGTAATTGAATCGATGACAGTGTTTTTTGTTGTTGTTGTTGTTGTTGGGGGGGAGGTCAAAGATACTACATGGAGAAGGATTAAAAAGAGACTCCATGGCAAATAATATTTGCCACTGGATTTTTTAAAAAATCTTTAGTATGGTCATTATTCATTTTTAAAAATGCAGATGTTTCTTTACAATGAAACTTACCATTATATTGTTTTGTGAAGCTCTTCTTTCAGTATGTTTATATAAAATTCTATTGTTCAGTATTTTTGCCAGTTAAAGAGAAAAGCAAAAGTCTAGAGATGCCTGATTTTTTTCTCTTAACTTTCTATTCAAATATGCATAAAAACCAATAAATATGAGACATTTCTAAAGAATTTGCCAGACTAGACTCTAGGAGAAATTTTTAGTAGCCAGATCAAGAATGATTCCCAGAAAGAGGTAGATTATTCATTGCGAGCTCAATGAGCAGAGATCTCCATCACCCTCCTTTTCTTGTTAAAATTATTGCGGAGACATCCTTTCTCAAAAAAAGCAAGGAAAACGATCCTCCTATTGTGTAGGAACTCCTGCTTAATGGCTGCTAAAGACATTTTATACATATAAAAATACACACTACCCAAATTTTTACCCAGCTTATGGTAGCTAGTCTCTAATGATAGCCCCTAGGGAACCCCATCTCTATTATTATTATTATTCCTGTATTTTCTCCCCCTTGTAACTGAACTGGTACTGTAACTTGCTTGTAGCCAGTAGAATACAGCTTCCACTTTGGTCTCTTAGAATACTCACTCTTGGAATTCTTACCCCTGCAACTAGCTGTCATGCCACAAGGCAAGCTATGTGTAGACACTCCAGTCACTAGTTCCAGCTGTACTCACAGCCATTAGCCCACATCAGCTTTTACCTATGTGTGTGAGCTATCTTCAGTGTTCTGTCCAGCCCAGCCTTAAGACAATGCAACTCTATCACATCTGACTGCAACTACATGAGAGAGCAACCAACCAAAACCAAACTCACTGCCATCGAGTGGGATCCGACTCATAGCAACCCTTCCTTGGGTTTCCGAGGCAGTATCACTACAGAAGTAGATTGCCCAACCTTTCTTCCAAGGAGTGGCTGGTAGGTTTGAACTGCCAGCCCTCTAGTTAGCAGTCAAATGCCTTCCATTGAATCTGTCAATGACAGAAATGTGGGAGATGATAATAAATTATTGCTTTAAGACATTAAATTTTGGGACAATATGAACCAATAGGTAACTGAAACGCAGCTAAGATTTCACTGTCAAGCTGAAGGGAGAAATGACTAGAGGGAGCCCTTGATATCTGGGTTTGCAAGTAGACAATTGACAATGATTTATCCTTGAAGAACCATGGCAACAATTTACAATAATAAAATTATAGGTATAGCCAAAATTTACACACTATACCAATAAATAAATAAATAAAAAGCCATCACCTTAGGGTTTCCAAGGCTCTAAATCTTTACAGAATCTGACTGCCACATCTTTCTCCCACAGAGCAGCTGATGGGTTCAATCTGCCAACCTTTCAGTCAGTAGGTGAGAGGTTTAACTGTGCCACCAGAGCTCCAGTTACATGCCATAGTCATGTGCAAAAATAATTTTTAAAAAAATTTATTTAATTTCTGTAGTTTCACTCACTTGAAAGGACAATTTTAAACACAAAGAAAACAAGACAATCACTCAAATATTCATAGCCTGGAAAGATCAGACCTAGAAAGATCTCTCCCAGTCAACTAAAACTCCAGTTTTTAAGACATATGCAAATAACAACCTGGGCTTATGAAACAATTCTTATTCTTATCATGAAAAAAGAGAACACATGTACATATATACCCCTAAAATTTTGTATTAAAATTACAAAAGAAAAATTACATTTCTTTTCAAGAAACAGAATAATAATATTCAAAGAATCTTCTTTGTGATTTCAACCAAGTTCTATAAAACATTGGCCAAGATATCACAAAGGTGGGATTGTTTGAATCAAACTTAAAGGAATCAAAGATCTTATCCAGTATTACATTTTACTAAAAATTTTAAGATACCGAATTTTCCTCTCTCTACTTTCCATTGTAAGGAACAGTTGAAGCCTGTGTAAGTCTGGGATCACCAATGTCACACTTCAGGTCCTTGCTTGCTGCACTTGAACATGCTGTGGCCCAGATTTATATATATGAGATCTCCAGCTGGTGCATGTACAACATTGATGCACAATGTCTACATCAAAGGAGCTGCTTTTGTTATGGGATATCTTTTTCTATCCCTTTAATGATACAATTTATGTGAAATTTTGAGGAAACTATGCCCTATGAATCTATAAACCATCGATTTATTTATAACAAATAAATCAGATACACTCTACTAAAAACATTTTATAGATAAGGACTCCTCGTGGTCAGCATCATTACTGGGTTTGCCAAATGTACCATAAGGATCCTCATAAGAGTATTTGAACAGGTCTTATCTTTCTTTGCTAGTATCCCTAGTAGAGGGAGAAAATCAACTGCTTTGCATCCTGCTAACCTATTCTTTCTGGGAACTCTGAACTAAGAAATATAAGAAGATAACCAAGTATTTGAGAGGTGAGAAAAAAAGATTAAAAAAAAAAAAAACCTCTGGAAAAGCAACAAAATATTATAGTAAAATATGCAATAACAAGTGACCAGCTCTTTCCTATCCTTGCAGAATATACGATGCTTCCTGTCTAGAGATATTGAGCTGTACCAGCTCTGGTCTATGACACTAGCCCCAGCCGAGAGTGGAGGTAAGGCACCAGAATGAAAATTGGAGAATTAAGTCTGAATATTGGATGATGAGACCCACTGTCCATTTCCTCTACTAAGATAACCAGAAAGCTGTCAACTAGATTTATACCACACCTTTCACCCTCCCCCCGACTCACACACACACCTGAGTCTGGAGAAACTGACTGCTACTCAAACATGACAAAAATAGGATTTAAGCTGTGTCTAGTCTGCATTCTCAAACCATACGCTAGCACCTCTTCTCATCAGGATATTATATTATTATTAATTTCTGTAATTTACATATTAAAATATATTAAAGATATGAAGTTATTCTAAAACTTGGAAATAAAAATAGCTAGAAGCAATGTATTCTCAGCTATTTAATTCTTATATTTCTGTGAGTTATTATTATTATTCCCATTTTATAGACAAGGAAATTAAGGCACAGATAGGTTAAGTGCCTTGCCAAGGAAAAAAATTTCAAAATCCATATTTAACCTAGGCAGTCTGGCTTCAGAGCCTGTGCTGTTAAGAGAGCCTTTCTGAACTAAATGTGAGGAATGTTGCAGACACTTCAAATTTCCTCCTGCTAGGAAAAGATAAGGGAGTTCTGGTGGCATAGTGCCTAAGGCATTTGACTGCTAACCAGACGGCTGATGGTTCAAACCCACCAGCCACCCCTCAGAAGGAAGATTGGGTAATCTACTTCTGTAGTGACACTGCCGTGGAAACCCAAGGAGGGGTCGCTGTGAGTTGGATCCAACTCGACGGCAGTGAGTTTAATGAGAGGAAAAGATAGGGAAGAGTTGGAGAAAGCACAGAAGAGCTAAACTTGTTAGCTATGCTCCAAATCTACCTGCAAATACTGAATTCCATGGGATTACTGAATTTAGAGTTTGCAAAGAATAAAGGAAGTACCTTCAATATTTTTTTTCTATGACATTCCCATTTTTTAATTATTTAGTTTGTCTTCTGATTCACTGATGTACATTTTTAGGTTACTTTTAAAATTTTATGGTTTCCTGATAATTTTGTGTTTCCTGATAATTTGCTCCTGTCAAATTTTTTTTGTTGCATTTATTCCTGAAAGAAAACCTAGTTTATATAAAATCCCTGGTTCACAGTCATATCCTTTCTAAATTTTATACAAAATTAATATAATATAGTTGCCTCATTATCCTCCTGTGATTAGTATACAGGGAAGTAATCTGATGTCATCAAGATTTTTATTTCACTCTAAATAATCTTTTTATGACCTTAATGCTTTTGAAATTATTATTATTATTTACTCTATTGGAATAAAAACAAAATTTCCAAGGCATGAGTAGGTGTGTGTTTCTTTATACTGAGTTTTGCCTGGAACATAGAGAACCTTTTGACTTGCATGATCAACCCAACAATTGTAACTTTTATTTGTGTTTCTGATCCAATTACTCTAGTTTCTTCCTTAGAACATGTACAATTTTAAGATTGATTTCCCATTTTTGGCATCCCTTATCTATAATCTTCCTGCTCATCTGTTTCATGATTTTTCCTTTTTCTCTACCTTCTGACAGAGCTACTTTACCAATCAATTTTCTGCACTATCAAATTTATCTTTTACTGTTGTCAGTGTGAATTCTAGTTCAGATATTGAATACTTAGTTCCTTGTAATATTTTCTTAATCCATAAATCTACTCTTTTAACCTATCCTATTACTATTTGTAGGTTAGGAGCTCTGGTAGCATAGTGCCTAAGGTACTTGACTGCTAACCAGAGAGCTAGCAGGTTCAAACCCACCAGCCACTCCTTGGAAGGAGGATTGGGCAATCTCCTTCCATAGTGATACTGCCTCAGAAACCCAAGGAGGGGTCGCTATGAGTCAGGTCTGACTCAACGGCACATAACAACAACACAACAATTACTATTTGTGTGTGTGTATGTGTGTGTCTGTGTCTGTGTCCCCTTTGGCATCATATTAGGGATGTCAATCATTTTTCTAAAATCTTATTCTCAGGACTACTTTTTTCCAAGTCTTCATGGAAGTTTTTCACAAGTAATTTTTCATAGTCTACATGGTAGAATTTTCCTTAAAAGTTACTCACTATTGAGAAGGCATGCCTATCCAGACCCAACATTTACTGTGAGAGGGAATGAGCAAATCAACCTTTATCCCCCTTTCTGTTGTGCCCTGATACAATCTCCCCTAAGATCTACAATGCTATGACAATTTAAAAAAAAAGAAGAAGTATATCGTTAACCCCATTCTTCCCATGTTAGCAGTTTTTAATCTCCTAAGATTCCTCTGCACTGAAGTGGGTCCTTCTATTACCTCCCACTCACCACCTTCTCTGATTTTCTTCATAGATGGAGTCAAGAATACTACAAGTCATAGAAAGGACTGATACCATGGCCCTTGGCATCTTCTCTATACAACTTGACTTCGGGGGACCATAGTTTTCTTGATGTAACATGCCACTGCAGTAAGTACCATCACCAGCTTTTCTTGCCTAATAGCCCCTCAACCATGATCTGCCATAACAATGTGGGTGTGGGATGGTGGGAGAGAACATAAGGGATTGTCCACAAAATAATTGTTTAGTTTTACCCAATTGTTTCTTGGTTCAGCTCCTCTGTATACGTGTGTGTATGTGTGTGAAGCCAAAATGTGGCAAGGAGACTTGAAGGAGAAAAAAATCATCTTCTACCACTTTCAGAGAGATAAAAGCATAATAAAACAGCAAAGAATTTGGAGTCTGTATCCTGTACATTGAAATTTCTTTTCATGGTTCTTGCAGTTACTGAAAATACCTCTTCGATTTTGGCAATAGGTTAAATGTCAGTTTCATATTGCAGTTGCATTGTGAGAATTTCTCTTTATCTGTCTTCATAGGTACTGATATAGAAGCATGAGAGGCTGCACTGAGAACTACTAGCCTGAGGACTTTAAAATAAGAATCAACTAGAAAACTTTAGTTCAAGCAGAACTTTGTGCTTTGTATTTTTTAATGTTTCCTGATATTAAAAATAAAATAGTTTCATTTAATTTTCTTCATGATTTTTTATAAGCCTTTGACCTCCAATAGAATAGCAACTCACTTTGCTTTTGATGTCTGGTGTAGCTGCATAGTGACTCTTTGAGCTTGCTGTGATAGATAATTTACATATCAACCTAAATAGCATCAAAGATTTGTAAAGCACTTTGAGTGTTCTACAGGCAATTTATCAAATATAGCAGGGCTGCTTTTGGTTTTGACACCTCTGCTGAGTCACTTAAAATGTAATTGGGTTAGCTGAAAATCATAATTGTGATATTTGACTCTACCAGTGTTTTTAATAAGATAGAGGCAAACTGGAATAACTACATTTTACATTAAAGTATGTATTTTCCAATGCAGGAAGACTTGACTCAACAACATGAAACCAGTACAGACAGACATCATAAGCAGGCTTCAGAAGTCTAGTTTGCATTGGCAGGAGATGATCAAATATAGCATTTCCATCTCTGCCATTCCAAATACAACATTTGCATTAGCAAAATTATACATGCTGATCCTAAAACAAATTCGAGTTAGATGTTCATCATAATCAGGGGCGTTGTGCTAGTAACTACTTCAATTTCCTTTACATTCTCTATAATTCAGCTTAAATTAAACTTCTAAAATGTTGTACCTTTTTCCAATTCAACTACACCTATAGTCCTTCCATTCTAATGATCCTCTGATGAAATTTCCTCTTCTTGGGCATTACCTTAAAACATCTAATTTTTTGTGTCAAGGCACATTATTTAAAGATCTTTATTCCCAATACATTATTATCTAATAATGAATGAGCAGCATTTTCTCCAACTCTTCATTTTACAAACATGAAATTTTCATTAATTAAATTCTTAGTACCTCAACCTTGCTGTTGTTGTTTTATGCTGTCTAGTCAATTCTGACTCATCACAGCCCTGTAGGACAGAGTAGAACTTCTCCATGGGGTTTCCTAGCACATTTCCAGGGCTTTTCTCCTGTGGGTTCGAACTGCCGATCTTTTGGTTTGCAACCAAATGCTCAACCATTATGCCAACAGGGCTCCCCTCAACATGAACATGAAATAAATCATAAGTTTATGGTAAAAAGCTTTAACTCTCTTTTTCCCTAATTAATTTGGTTGGTATATAAGTATACATTTTAAAAAGAAGAAGAAAGAGAAGAGAAAAGAGCACAGGGAAAGGCACATAGGTGGAAGGTGTGGTGAGCAGAGCTAATATTTCTAGTGAACAAATGGAAGGAAAATTCAAATGGTCTTCATAATATGCTTGCTGGTGCATATCTCTTGCCAGTAAAAATGTTATAAACATCATAAGCTCAGAATCAGCAATCAACATTGACTGCTCCACAATCAATGCCCACGGAAGCAGCAGGAATCAAATGACATGTTGCATGGGGAAAATATGCTGTGAACGACCTCTGTAACAGCTTAAAATGCAAAGACGCCACTTTGAGGATTAAGGTATGCCTGACACAAGCCATGGTGGTAGCATAGTGCCTAAGACACCTGACTGTTTACCAGAAAGCTGGAGGTTCAAACCCACCAGCCACTGCTCAGAAGGAAGGTTGGGCTATCTACTTCCATAGTGATACTGCCTTGGAAACCCAAGGAGGGGTTGCTATGAGTCGGGTCCAACTCAATGGCACACAACAACAGCAACAACAACATATGCATGTGAAAGCTGGACAATGAATAATGAGGATGGAAGAAGAATTGGTGCTTTCAAATTGGGGTGTTGGTAAGGAATATTGAATACACCATGGACTGCAGAAAATGAATGAATTTCTCTTGGAAGAAGTATAACCAGAAAGCTTCTTGGAAGCCAGGATTCCAAGACTTTTCCTTCCTTACATTGGACATGTTATCAGAAGAGACCAGTCCTGATGAAGGACATCATGCTTGGTGAAGTAGAGGGTCAGTGAAAAAAGGAAGATCTCAACAAGATGGATTGACACAGTGGCTGTAACAATGGGCTCTAACATGGTAATGATTGTGAGGATGGCTCAGGACAGGCAGTGTTTTGTTCTGTTGTACATAGTGTTGCTATGAGTCAGAACCAAGTCAATGGCACCTAACAATAACAATCTCAGAATTCTTCTAGCCACACTTCACAAAATTGACAAATTTTATATGTGTACTACTGCAGTGAATAGCCTAGAAGACTGAATAAATGAATTTTAAGCAGCATATTCATTGCAAATGTCTGAGTTTTGTTCAAAGACCAATTTTGTTTGGAAAATTTCTCTAACTCAAGCTGAAATTTGGCATGTGTGTACTACTTTGGAAATCTGAAAAATGTAAAATAGTGGCAAAAAAAAATCACTGCAGGGAGATAATTACAGTATATAATTCAACTAGGAATTGTAACAGGTAAGATGATATAAAAAGAGTTCCCTTTATAATAATATATTTGTATTACTGTTTTATTTACTTCATATATATGCGTGTGTGTATACACATATATCAATGAATAGGCATACAATTTTGCATCTTCCTGAATGTTTTATGATGTTTGACAGTCCTTTATATATTGTTGTTGTTGTTGTTGTTAGGTGCCATCAAGTCAGCTCCAGCTCACAGTGACCCTGTGTACCACAGAACAAAACACTGCCTGGTCCTGTGCCACCCTCACAATCCTTGCTATGCTTGACCCCAATTGGGTTTCCAAGGCAGTAAATCTTTACAGAAGTAGATTGCCCTCTCTTCCCTCTACAGAGCAACTGCTGGGTTTGAACCACCAACCTTCTGGTTAGCAGTCAAATGCCTTAGGTACTGCACCACCAGAGCTCCTTAATAATCTATATATGAACTCCAAATGATGACCTCTGTGCACTTGAAAATTTCAGACACACTTCCCGCTCTTACCTAACATGCTTCTTCTTATCTACTTTTACTGCCTGGGAAAAAAAGTTAATTTTAAAACTTACCTGAGCAGAACATTATTGAGAAAAGAGACTGTCAACAAAATCATAAAGTATATCTGTTATTTTTTAATTATCTACCACCATTTTGAATAGATCCTTGAAGGCACAATTGTTAAGCACTTGACTGTCAACCAGAAGGTCAAAGTTTGAATCAAAAGGTCTCAGGAAGAGAAAACTTGGCTATCTGTTCCAATAAAGACTGCAGTCTAGGAAACCCTATTGGACAATTTTGCTTTGTCCTATAGGGTTGGTATGAGTTAGAATCAATTCCACAGCAACAAAAACACCATTATTTTTAACTATCTACTTCAGTATTTCTCAGAATAGGTATTATTTCTATCATAATCTAATTGATAACTTGTCAAGATTCAAATATTAATTACATATAATATTTAGTGTTTAAGTGGTCCATTTTATTAGCAAATCAGGATAATTTTTTTTACCATTTTGATAATAAAAGAATAATTATTTATGGTTTATAGAAATTTTACTAGGAGCTCTGGTGGCATATAACCTAAGGCACTTGACTGCTAGCCAGAAGGCTGGTGGTTCAAACCCACCAGCCACTCCTCAGAAGGAAAGTTGGGCAATCTACTTCTGTAGTGATACAGCCTCGGAAACCCTAGGAGGGGTCACTATGAGTCGTGGCTGACTTGACGGCACATAACAACAACAACAACAGGGTCTTATTCCTACTTTTTTTTTTCCCCTCAACATTTGCTATCTAGACTATTATTAAATTTTTGTTTTTTGGTTTCCTTTGACTCAGAAATTTTAGCAATTTCTATGCTACCAATCTATGTCATAAAAAAAATGTATTTTCCTTTCACATTTTAAATACTGACTCAAAATAATGTTTATTTATGAATAAAAATGTTGAATTCGAATTTTTATACCCCACTTAAAACGTCTTGGGACTCCTTTTCACATACAAGAGAAACTGAAACTCATCGTGGCCCAAAAGCCCTTTGTGACTCTGCTCCAGTGTGTCTTTGCAGACGTCTCCCAGCAAGTCCCTGCATTTACCTTTGTTTAACCTGTAATGAACCTGTAACATTTCATCAACACACCACGTTCTTTTTGTCTTTGTTGTTCCATTCACCTAAGTGTCACGCCTTCCTTTGTTGGCCTGGCATATTCCTACATATTATTCATATTCAATGTAAGTAAAATTATTGCAAAGGTTTTCCCAGCACAACCACTCCACTCCCCACCAAGGAAACACATACTTCCTCTCACTGCTTGTCTCCGTATTCCTAAGAAAGGTGGTTCACTCCTTTCTAATCTTCAGTGAACTGCACACACACATTTATTGCTGCATGAGTAACACAATATTAAAGGTACCTGTTTATAAACCTGTTGTCCCCATTAGAGAGTGAGCTCCTTATTGACAAGGTATATATCTGTTGTGTGTGGTCAAGTGGATTCTGACTCACAGCAACACTATATGACAGAGTAGAACTGCACCATATGGTTTCCTAGGCTATAATTTTTATGGGAGCTTATTGCCAGGCCCTTACTCTCGAAGATCCTCTGGTGGGTTTGAACCACCAACTTTTCTATTAGCAACTGAGCACTTACACATTGTGTCACATAGGCCCCATTAGTCCTTTCCTTGGAGATAAATATTAGTAAATTAGAGGTCTTTCCTTTCTGTTTAAACTAGGAAGATATGATCCAGGAAGCTACAGTAAGTCTTGGATAAGGAAGGAAAGAGAATTTAAGAAGTTGAATGCCTCAGGAAAACTTTTCAACCTCAATAATCTCATTCAAGGATTCAAAAGGGTAAGGACTTCTGAACGTGATTATTAGTGTTGGTTGGCAATCATGTGTCATACTGCCAGAATAGAATAATAAAAAAAATCTTTATAATGAACACAGAATCTATTAGGTGAATCATACAATAAGAATTAGAAGAAAAATGTAAAGCTCTTTAGTGAAATAACTTCACACTGCTCTAATTATTTATGAACTCAGAAATCTTTCAGAATTAACAAAAAATAGACTATTGTAATGTTACTATGCAAATTTGGCCGTTAGATTCCAAGTTTGTGGCATTATTATCAGATGAGAAAATAAAAGTGCATTGCAAATGTTGCCCTCTAGACTGACCAACAATGGAAATATTAAGTTAATTCAAAAGGCTCCTAAAGTCTGAAATACATTTTACATTTCTGAAAAAGACAAAGAATTATCCTGCATTGGTTTGTGGAATGTTAGATTCTAGAAAGCTATGTATTGGTTTTCCAGTATCTGCAAATATCACTGACTTTCCCACACTTCATTTAAAATAAAATAAATAGTAAAAAAAAAAAAAAAAAAACTATACTCTTTAAATATTGGTTGTTAACCTACTATATTTTATCATGATGTAAGGTGCACTGAGAACAATATGCTAGGTGCTCTCTAGAAGCTGCAGATACAAAGTAATTTTTCAAATGGAAATTAATTTAGCAGTCTAGGGAAATAGTATCACAAAACAATGCCCTGCTGAATCTCATTAAATCAATTTGGAAAGGCATATGGGTGGAAAGGTAAAAATAAATCAATAAGATTAAAAAGGAAGTATATTGCTTTGCAAAAAAGAGAGAGAGCGAGCAAGAGAATTATAGTATCTTGTTGCTAAGTGACAGGATTTTAAGTAGGAATTATTTGTTTCCATTATGGGATAGGACAATTTCAAGGACTGAAGCAAAACACTGTTTGCATATGGTCCAGTTTATACAAACTGCATTTCCCTCAACAAGATCTCACTCCATCTTTAAAGGAGGAGATGAGCTTTCACTGGAGGAGCTCATTGCCTAGCAACAACATGCTAAGAAGGCAAGATGAGTCCTCTCTAAAAAGAGCTCCCCCTCTCTCTTCCCACCACTGCAATGACCTCTAGCACAGACTGATGCCCTTGAGAGAACCACCTTAACAACCAGAAAGCTACAGGAGAAGGATTTTGCTAGGATCATTACAAAATCTAAGCCTTTTCTGTTGTTTTTTCACAGACATATTGCTCATTCTTCTGTGCTTAGCAGTATGCAAAGTATTTTTGTAAACATATTTTTTATTTCTTTCAAACCCCTGGCTTGTGGCAGTGTTGAGTCATGTGACTGACTACCTGACTAGTCATAGATATAGAGTCTATCTGGTCTTAAACCGAGACTCTTAAATATTTACTGAGAAGAATTTATCTCCACCATCTTTGCCATGACCTCAAAGCCCCACATCCATCTTGTAATAGGCAGGTTAGCAAATCCTCTTCTTCACGATTAATGATAATCCTCGTTTCCTATGCCACCACCTCTTGATAGAGATTCTAAGTATTTCTTCTTCTTCTTTTTCTTCTTCTTTTATTAAATTGGTCCCATACCAAATACCCAGTGCTAGGTGCTGGAGATACAATTAGGGATGGACATAGTCCCCTTAGGAGCTCATATGACACGATGGAGGTGAATAGGAGAGGCACATAAAGGTCGAGAAAATCCAGAGGCAGAGGAAAAGATTGCCTGGGAATGAAACCTCTACCCTGAGGTCTGAAACAACTACAGAAGTTGTCAGGCAAAGAGACTGGAGTAGGGGAAGGTAAGGTGGGATAGGAATGGGGAAATAGACCTTCTGGGCAGACAGAAAAAAGACATTCTCAAAAACAAGGAGCCCCAGGCCTGAGACATATTCCTCTCTATCCTTGTAGTTAAATATCCATAAGTTTTCAGTTATTGACTCAATAACTTTTTATTGCAACCTAGGATACAGCCAAAGATAGTTCACAAGTGTAACATAAAAGCTGTTGCATTTTGCCAATTGTTTGTTCAAACAGCATTTAATCAAATGAGGCTCCACGTACGTGTATCAAAACAGGGCATTATGGCTTAGACTTTGACCACCAATAATTATTCTTAAAGAAATAGGGCAAGATAACAAAGTATCTACTAAATAAATCTTGTGTCAAAATTATAACTGCCCAAGAACAATTAGGAATGCATTCTAAACAAACCAGACATTCTAGTGAACACCTGTATTCACATTTACTTACCTATTCTTAGATGGAGGCCTGATTTTTCTTTCAAAGAAGCATAGTAGGCAAATCAATTGACTAGGATTGTTTAAAAAGATAAAACATGTGATTTAATTTTTGGAGGAGTGTTTCTGAAAACACTAAGCCTAAAATTAGAGCTTCAGGATTCTCTGATTTGCTATTAAGGCAATCTACTCTGTCTCTCTGCTTCCCTCATGTGAATCGACAGAGTATAGCAGCATAGAAAATCCTGACTCTGACAAATCTGCCCTATCCTCAAGGAAGAACTAGGAGAGGGAGGGATGATGTGACAAGCACAAGCCTTTCTCACATATTCCAGGAATCTGGATTTGTTGTGTCTCAATCACTGTGCAGATGGGTTTCTTTTGAATAATATTTTCAGGCTTTGTTTCAGACAGAGGAGAGTTTTTCCAGAAATGGAAAAGAGTTTAAAATATGCATTTAGATAATAGAAAGGATGAAGAAGCAAGACTTAATTGGCTAATTAAGGCTCCAACTGGTACAATTACAGAACAATTATTGCTCAGCCAGGAAATAAACCTTACTGTTGCTTTATTTTTCTTTCCACCTTCGAAGTATTACACCATTCTTTACAAGTGGCATGGTGTGCATTAGGGATTTCGTTTAACCTTCATCATTTATGGAAGCTAACTATATTTATTTCCTTTTAAAATAAGCTACTTTTGACAAGTTGTATTACACACAAAATGTGCGTGGGGGGGAGTTCCATTTTGAGCTGATTTTTCTAGACTTTGCTCTAACTGGCTTATTTGTGAGCCAATCCTTTCTTCTTTATGCCTACTCTGTGCCTGGAGATTATGAGTAGTTTCATAGCTTCATATATCACACCTCTTCAGATTATTCCCTAATGGTTCCCTAGCTTCACTTGTATCCTAGCAAAATAAATCTTTGAATGTTCAAAATCTCACTACAGTCTCAAAATAAAAGGATAATTCAGACTTCCAATCAAAATGGGGCTTCATCAAGACACATCATTCCATTCCCCTATAGCAAAGACCAGGGAGCCCTGGTAGCGTAGTGCCTAAGGCACTTGACTGCTAACCAGAAGGTTCAAACCCACCAGCCACTCCTCGGAAAGAAGATGTGGCAATTTACTTCCATAGTAATACTGCCTCGGAAACCCAAGGAGGGGTTGCTATAAGTCAGGTCCGACTCAAGGGCACATAACAACAACAACAACATAGCAAAGACCCAAGAAATTAAGTGAAACAGATACAGAAGACAAGTCTAGAACCCTGAGCATCAAATGGAGGATAAAGAATGATATTGAACACTGATTGGGATAAGAAACTGACTGAAAATAGCACACAAGAAGATACTGAGCAAAGGGTCCCTGCCAGCTGGCCTGGCACAGCATGGCCATCTTGAGACAGACAGCAGTAGTCTCAGGTGAGGAGCACAAAAAGCAAATTCATGGAATTCAACAGGACACAGAATAACTGTGTAGACATACCTTGAGTGAAATAGGGTCATGAGTGCTGGCTGCAGTCCATGAGAAGAACCAGGGCACCCTTACCTGGTGACCAGAGAAGCAAGTTCTCCCTCTCACCACCTCCCTGGTGTTTAGTGGCACAACCCCTCCCTGGATCCTTGCATCCCTGACTGCTGGACACCAAGATATGAGCCCTTCCCTTTACTCTACAGCACAACTTCCACCACCACCCCCCTTCCCAACAACCCCATTGAATAGCGGCAGGCCATTTCAGCTCACCCTGACCCTCCCATCCCCTGATCCAGCCAAGCTTCCTGGTCAAAGTTAGTGGTAACAACATGACCCCATGTGGACTTGCCCACTACTCTCTCCCCCCACCAGCCACTTGCCTCTCCTTCTCATCCCAGCAGATCAAGTGGCAGAGAGCATGCTACTATGCATATGCCAGCCCACCACTCACCAATCCCTCCTTTCCTTGTGAATGGCAGTGGTAGCACAACCATGTGTGGGCCCACATGCCACTCACTCCTCCATCTGAGCAGGAAGTGGCAACTGCACCCACATAAGCCTGCCACACCCACTACACTTGCTGACCCACCCACTCATTGAGTGCTACTGCCTGCTCCTGTACCACTGGACCAACAGCAAACAATGGTCAATGCCTACCTTACCCACCGTCAGGTACCTCACAAGACCAGTGAACAGAGATTCATGCTCACACATCCAGATGCTACTCTACCCACCTGAAGACAGATGGTGAGCACTCCAGTGCAGCAAGACTAGTGGCATGCCCATCCCACCTGCCTGGATACACTAAAACAAAACATGACAAAAAATCAGGATGCAATTAACTTACAATTAACAAATATAATAACACCTCAATGCCTCTGAAACAACAGACAATATCAAATCCCCTAAAGAAGTAGGGCAAGATGGCTTCAGCAAGTGGACAAAATAAAGAACAAAGAAACCTCCCTGAGGAAGAAATAATAATGGAATTCCCTGATTAGGAATTCAAAAGACTTAAATATAGGGATCCCCAAGAGATCAAGAAAGAAATCAAGGAAAGCACAGATTAAACCAAGGAAAACACAGGCAAAATTCTAGAAGAATTCACAAAAACAATAAAAGCAAAATGGTAAAATAAATAAACAGTTGGAAACCTTAAAAAAAAAAAAAGCAACTATACATAAAAAAAAAAAAAACTAAAATTTCAGAAATAGATAACACATTGGAAGAACAAAGGAGTAGAATTGAATTGATGGAAGTCAGAATCAGTGAAATAAAGAACAAATCTCCTGACATCAATCTGTTAAAGGAACAATCAGAAAAAAATGAATGAATAAAAATGAAGCCTAAGAGTTATGTGGGATATCATCAAAAAAAAAAAAAATAATAATTACACATGATCAGAATTCCAGAATAGGAAGAAACAAAAACAAACAACAAACAAAAAAGCACAGAGGAAAATTTCAAAGATTTGTTAGGAAAAGAAAAAAAAACTTCCCTAATATTACGAATGACAAGCAGATATCTATCCATTAAGTTCAGCAAACACCAAATAGGATAGATGCCAAAAGAAGATCACCAAGACATATCATAATCAAATATTCCAAACCCAAAGACAAAGAAAGAATCCTGAGAACAGCTTGAGAAAAATGGAATGTTACCTACAAAAGGCAACCAAAAGATAAAGATTGGATTATTTGGGAGGAACCATGTAGTCAAGAATACGGGATGACATATGTAAAACCCTGCAAGAAAATAATTGTCAACCAATTATTATCTATCAAACAAAGTTGTCCCTCACATAAGGTGATGAAATTAGGACATTTTCAGATAAGCAAATATTAGGGGGATTTTCAAAAACCAGACCATTATTACAAGAAATATTAAAGAGAGTCCTTCATACAGAGAACAAACAAGGGCAGACAAGAATCTGAGATTAAGACACATGACAACATTGTCCAGAAACAAACACAGATAAATAATTTCCAAAAATAAAGCATGAAGAAAACCAAAGACAATGGAAACAATTAGTCCAAGGGACTGGTAAACCATGAGATCCTCAGCGTATATGATATAAGACAAGAAGAACTAGATGGTGCCCAGCTACCACTGTCAACCACTTGGAGGGGGATCTAGGAAGGAGATCCTGGACAGACTGAAAGAATAATGTGGAACAAAACTCAAAATCATAAAAAAGGGGGGGTACCAGGTTTGCTGGTCTGATAGAGCCTGTGGAATCCCTGTGACTTATAGCCCCTAGCTGCCCTTTAGGTCTGGAATTGAACCCACTTCTGTGGCTTCCAGCCAAACAAAAGACAGGCATATGAGCTGAACATTTACATTAGGTAGATAGACTCCTTGGAGAGATCAATCATGGGAGAATGGAAAGGCTGTGTATTCACAGGGAGACAGCTCAGGGGGCAGGAGTACATGGGAGGGAAGGACACAGGGAAGAGGTAACTATGGGGAGGAAGTGGTAAAAGAGCTGCTTGCATTGTAGGAAATTGAAGTCAATATCATGAGACAAAGTGCATGTGAACTGCTGTATGGAAAATGAATTTGCTCTGTAAACCTTCACCCAAATCACAGTAAAAAATTTAAAAATAAAATAAAATAAAATTATAACACGGAAAATAGAGATCCAAAGCTGTCAATCTGTAAACAATGACAACTTCAAAACAAAAAGAGAGAATAAATGGTGTAGTAACAGAACTTTCATATGGAGAGGAACTTAAGGCAATATCAAGATAGAGCATAGTGTTTAAACTTATGGAGGTAAAAGTAAATTTCAGGGCAGCCACAAAGAAATACATAACAGCAACAAAGGAAATGAAAATTAAATCCATAAACAAAAAGAACTCGGTACAGAAAAGCATACAGAACAACAAAATGACAGCAGTAAGTTCATACATATCAATAATTATTCTGAATGTAAGTGGATTAAATGCACCAGTCAAGAGACAGAGAGTGAGAAAATGGATAAGAAAACATGAGCCATCAATATGCTGCCTATAAGAGATACAACTTAGACATAAACATAAAAATAAGTTAAAATTCAAAGGTTAGAAAAACATACATGAAGTAAAGAATAACCAAAAAAAAGAGCAGGAGTTGCAATATTAATCTGTGATAAAATAGACTTTTAGGCAAAAATCAGCAGAAAAGACAAGAAGTGCATTATATAATGATTAAAAGATCAATCCAACAAGATGAAGTAACCATAATAAATATATATTCACCCAATGAAAGACTCATAGCAACTCCTCTTGTTTTCAAAGCCGTATCTCCACCGAAGTAGATTGCCCAATCTTCCTTCCAAGGAGTGGCTAGTGGGTTTGAATCACTAGCCTTCTAGTTAGCAGTCAAATGCCTTAGGCGCTACACCACCATTCCTTCTCAATGAAAGAGCTCCAAAACACATGAAACAAGTTTTAACAGAATTGAAAAGAGAAATAGACAACTCCACAATAATAGTAGGAGACTTTATAAATCATTTTATATGGTGCTATTTTTTTTTTTTTTTTTTTGAGAAAGGAAAGAACAACTAGAAAGAAACTCAGTAAAGACACAGATCTAAACAACACAATCAACCAAATGTATCACATAGACTTACAGGTATGCATTGCTTAACATCCAAAATATGTTCTGTGAAGTAGGACATTACACAACCTGGATGTTTTGAAAACACCATATTATATCAAGTGCATATGTTGGTATATATTCAATACACATGTGTCAAAGCACCCCCCTTGCAAGCTGCTCTGGCTCTCCATTAGCTCTTGGAACATCAGAGTTTACAAAGTTGAACCTGCAGTTGGTTGCCTCTGGGTGTGTAGCATTCTCTGAGCAGCCCCTGGCAAGTATGGTAAGAATGAGAAATCCCAAGAGATGGAATGGAGAGGAGGGGCTACAGCCCAGCATTGTCCCACGGGCACTGACCCATGAGGCAGTCGGGCAGGGCATATGTTAGCAGCAGTCCTGGGAGCCATGACAGGTGTGACTTGGCTGCCACCATAGCTCACAACTGACCACAGCTCAAGGGCTGCAGCTGGCCCACGGGCTATACCCAAGCCAGGACAGCTGTGGAAACCAAGTGGCAGCTGCTGTAGTGCCAAAAACTTCTGACGCCCTTCCAAGCAATTCCCTTCTCCCCCACCCATGGACAAATCTGTGCTCAAACATTGCCTAAATGGATGTTATGCTGTGCATACCTGTATACAGAATACTCCATTCAAAACAGCACACATTCTTTTCCAGCACACATGAATAATTCCCCACAATACACCATATGCTAGGCCACAAAAACTCAAGCAAGCTCACTGCCGTGGAGTCGGATCCAACTCATAGTGACCCCTCCTTGGGTTTCTGGGTGGTATCACTACAGAAGTAGATTGCCCAACCTTCCTTCCTAGGAGTGGCTGCTGGTAAGCAGTCAAATGCCTTAGGCACTATGCCACCAGAGCTCCCAGACCACAAAACAAGGATCAATAAATTCAAAAACATTGAAATAATACGAAGCATCTTTTTGATTCCCAACACTATAAAATTAGAAATCAATAACAGGAAGACAAATAACAAGGGGCGGGGGGGGAAGCAAATATATGGAAACTAATAACACCCTGCAAAAGACCTATTTAAAGTGCTGAAGAGCAAAGATGTTTCCTTGAAGACTAAGGTGCTCCTATCCTAAACCATGGTATTTTCAGTCACCTCATGTACATGTGAGAGCTGGGCAATGAACAAGGAAGACTGAAGAAGAGTTGATGCTTTTCAATTGTTGTGTTGGAGAAGAATACTGAAAGTACCATGGACTGCCAAAAGAACTAAGAAATCTGTCCTGGAAGAAGTGCAGCCAGAATGCACCTTGGAAGTGAGAATGGCCAAACTTTGTGTCACCTACCTTGGTCATATTGTCAGAAGGGACCATTCCCTGGAGAAGGATATCATGCTTGGTTAAGTGGAGGGTCAGTGAAGAAGGAGAAGGCCCTAATTGAGATGGATTGGCACAGAGGCTACAATGATAGGCTCCGGCATAACAAGGATTGTGAGGCTAGCACAAGACTGGGTAGTGTTTCACTCTATTGTACATAGGATTGCTATGAGTTAGAGCCAACTCTACAGTACCTAACAACAACAACATCCTGCCCAATCTTCGTTCTGAGAAGTGGTTGGTGGGTTTGAACCTCCAGCCTTCTGGTTAGCAGTCAAATGCCTTAGGCACTACATGACCAGAGCTCCCTAAAAAACACTAGGTAATAGAAAAATTTAAAATGAAGTTAAAAAAAAAAATCCTATAGTCAAATGAGAATGAAAACATAACATACCAAAACCTTTGGGACATAGCAAAAACAGTGCTCAGAGGTCAATTTATAGCAGTAAATGCATACAACAAAAAAGAAGTAAGAGTCAAAATCAACACCTTAACCTTACAACTCCAACAAATAGAAAAAGAGCAGCAAAGTAGCCCACAGTAACCAGAAGAAAGCAATTAATAATGATCAGAGAAGAAATAAACAGAAAACAGAAAAGCAATAGAAATAATCAACAAGACTAGAAGTTGGTTCTTCTAAATAATTAATAAAATAAAATAATCACTGGCCAAATTAATAAAGGAAAAGAGGAACAACATCCCAATAACACAAATAAGAAATTAAATGGTGATGTTACAAAAGAACTAACTGGAAAAAAAATAACAGAAATGAACAAATTTCTAGAAATTCTATCTACCAAAACTAACAAAGACTGAGGTAGAAAATTTGAACAGACCCATAATAAAAGGAGAAGAGGTCATTAAAAGAAAAAAAATCCTCCCAACAGCATCAAAAAGTCTTGGCCCAGATGACTTCACTGGAGGATTCTACAAAACATTCAGAGAAGACCTGACACTGATTCTACTTAAAGTGTTCTAGAACATAGAAGAGGATGGAATACTCCCAAAGTCATTCTACTAAACAAACATAATCCTAATACAAAAGCCAGACAAAAACATCACTAAAAAAAGAAAAGTATAAACCACTGTTCCTCATGAACATGGATGCAAAAACTCTTAACAAAATCCTAGCTAAAAGAATCCCAACATCATATGAAAAAAAATAACATATCATGGTCAAATGGAATTCATACCAAATATGTGAGATGGTTCAAAATTAGAATAACAATAAACATAATCCAAAACATAAATTAAAAAAGAGAAAAGAACAGTATGATAATATCAATCAATTCAGAAAAGATATTTTATAAAATCCAACACCATTTCCTCATTTAAAAAAAAAAAAAACAGCAAAATAGGAATAGAAGGAAAGCTCTTCAAAGTAATTAAGGGCTTGTTCACAAAATCAACAGTCAAAATTATACTTAATGGAGAGAGAATGAAAGCATTCCCCTTAAGAATGGGAATCAGGCAAGGCTGTCCTTTATTAACATTTTTATTTAATATTGTACTGGAAGACCTAGCCAGAGCAATAAGGCATGAAAGAAAAATAAAATCATCCAGAATTGGTAAGAAAGAAGTAAAGCAACCCTATTTGCAGATTTTATGATGCCATACATACAAAATCCCAGAGATTCCACAAGAAAACTACTGGAAGTACTAGAAAGATTCAACAAAGTAACAGGGTACAAGATCAGCATACAAAAATCAGTTGGTCCTATATACTAACAAAGAGAACTCCAAAAAGGAAATTAGGAAAATAATACCATTTACAATAAACTCTAAAAAGATGAAGTATTTAGGAATAAATCAAACTAAGGATGTAAAAGATTAAAAGACTTATACAAAGAAAAGTGCAAAACACTACTGCAAAAAAAAAAAAAAAAGAGAGAGAGAGAGAGACCTACATATATGGAAGAACATACCATACTCGTGGATAGGAAGAATTAACATTGTGAAAATATTGGTACTACTCAGAGCAATCGGAAGGAAGGTTGGGCAATCCTACTTCCGTAGTGATACTGCCTCGGAAACCCAAGGAGGGGTCGCTATGAGTCGGGGCCGACTCGACGGCACATAACAACAGCAACAACAAAGAGCAATCTACAGATATAATGCAATCCTGACCCAGATGTCAATAACATTTTTTAACAAGATGGAAAATCTAATCAACTTTCTATGGAAAGGAAAGAGTCCATAGACCAGCAAAGCACTACTGAAGAAGAACAAAACAGGAGGCTCATATTTTCTGATCTCAAAGTGTACTATTCAGCTACAGTAGTCAAAGCAACCTGGTACTGGTGCAGTGACAGACACATAGACCAATGGAACAGAACTGAGAACCCAGAAGTAAATCCATCCACCTATGGACAGCTGATCTTTGACAAAGGGCCAAAACTAATTACATGGGGAAGAGATAGTCTCTTTAATAAATGGTGCTGGCAAAATTGGATATCCAATTGCAAAAAAAAAGAAACAGGATCCATACTTCATATCATATACAAAAAGTAACTAAAGATGGATCAAAGACCTAAATGTAAAACCTGAAACTATAAAGATCATAAAACTATAAAGGAAAAACAGGGGCAAATCTGTTGTTATTGTTGTTAGGTACCCTATTAAGTGCCATCCTCACAATCCTTGCTATATCTGAGCCCATTGTTGTAGCCACTGTGTTAATCCATCTCTTTGGATTGCACTTTTACACTAACCCTCCACTTTATCAAGCATGATATATTTCTCCAGGGAATGGTCCCTTATGACAACATGACCAAAGTAGGTGAGATAAAGTCTGGTCATTCTCACTTACAAGGAGTATTCTGGCTGCACTTCCTCCAGGACAGATTTGTTGGTTCTTCTGGCAGTCCATGGCACTTTCAGTATGCTCCACAAGACTACAACTCAAAAGCATCAACTCTCCTTCAGTTTTACTTATTCATTGTCCAGTTTTCACATGCATATGAGGTGATTGAAAAATGCCATGGCTTGGGTTAGGCACACCTTAGTCTTCAAAGAGACATCTTTGCTCTTCATCACTTTTAAGAAGTCTTTTGCAACAGATTTTCCCAGAGCAATATGACATCTAATTTCTTGACTGCTGCTTCCATTGGTGTTGATTGTGGAACTGAGCAATATAGAATCTTTGACAACTTCAATCTTTTCTCCATTTGTCATGATACTGGTTATTGGCCCAATTGTAAGGATTTTCCTTTTCTTTAAGTTGAGGTGTAATCCATATTGCACAATGTAGTCTTTAACCTTCATCAGTAAGTGCTTCAAATCATCTTCACTTTCAACAAGCAAGGTTGTGTCATCTGCATAGTGCAGATTGTTAATGAGTCTTCCTCCAATCCTAATGCTATGTACTTCTTCATGTAGTCCAGCTTCTCAGTTTATTTGCTCAGCATAAAGATTGAATAACTGTAGTGAAAGGATACAACTGTGATGCACACCCTTTCTAATAAACCATGCAATATCCCCTTGTTCTGTTTGAACAACAGCCTATGTACAGGTTCTTCATGAGCACAATTAAGTGTTCTGGAATTCCCATTCTTCCCAGAGGGAATACCCATAATTTGTTAGAATCCACACAGTCGAATCCTTTTGTACAGTCTATAAAACACAAGTAAACATCTTTCTGGTGTGTTTTGCTTTCAGCCAAATCCATCTTCTGAATCTAGCATGCATTTCTGGAAGTTCCCTGTCAATATGCTGCTGCAATCATTTTTTAATTATCTTCAGGAAGAATTTACTTACGTGTGATAGTAATGATATTGCTTGATAATTTTCACATTCTGTTGGATCACCTTTCTTTGGAATGGGTACACATATGGATCTTTTCCAGTCAGTTGGCCAGGTAATTATGTTCTAAATTTCTTGGCATAGACAGTAAGTGCCTCCAATGCAGTATCCATTTGTTGAAACTTCTCAACAGGTTTTCTGTCAATTGTGGAGCCTTGTTTTTCTCCAATTCCTTCAGTGCAGCTTGCACTTCTTCCTTCAGTATTATTGGTTCTTGATCATATACTACCTCCTGAAACAGTTGGACATCAACCAGTTCTTTTCTGTACAGTGACTAGGTATTCTTTCCATCTTCTTTTCATGCTTCCTGCATGATTGAATATTTAGCCCATAGAATCTTTCAATATTGCAACTCAAGGCTTGAATTTTTTATTCAGTTCTTTCCACTTGTGAAATGCCAATGATGTTCTTTCCTTTTGGTTTTCCAACTCCAGGTATTTGACATTTCATTTTAAGAATTGACTTTGTCTTCTCTAGCTGCTCTTTAAAAACTTCTGGTTCAATTCTTTTTTTTTTTTTTTTGACATTTTTTCCATTTGCCTTAGCTACTCTCCATTCAAGAGCAAATTTCAGAGTCCTTCTGACATCCATTTTGGTCTTTTCTTCCTTTCCTGCCCTTTTAATGACCTTGTTCATATCCTGCCTGAATTTAGAGACCATCTGAAGAATAGATTTGACACACTGAAGATCAATGACTGAAAAACAGATGAGCTGTGGGGTGACATCAAGAGCATCATATGTGAAGAAAGCAAAAGGTCTTTTTAATGACAGGAAAGGAAGAAAAGACCATAATGGATGTCAGAAGAGGGGTAAATTTGCAGGCCCTAATTTATGGCATAAATAGTCTATCAAACATAATTTAAAATTCACGAACAGTGAAGATAAACTAGATGACTGGGACCTATTAAAAATTAAACACTGTGTGCATCAAAAGATTACTCTCTGAAAGAGTGAAAATAGAATCTATAAACTGGGGGAAATTTTTGACAATTACATATCTGACAAAGGCGTAATCTCTATAATTTATAGAAAACTTCAACACTTCAACAACAAAAAGATAAAAATCCAATTTAAAAAGGCCCAAGGGCATGAACAGATATTTCAACAAAGAAGACATTCAGGCAGCCAACAAATATATGAACTGATGCTCATGATCATTAGTCTTTAGAGAGAAGCAAATCAAAGCAATGAGAAATAATCAGATCCTGGCCATAATAGCAATGATAAAAAAAAAAAAAAAAAAGCACAACGCATAACATGAGGAATGCAAAAAAAGACACTGGGGTGTGCACATGATTTCTTGACTGATGGTTCTAGAGTTGTTGATTGTGGATCCAAGTAAAGGGAAATCCCTGACAACTTCAATCTTTTCTCTTTATTGTGATGTAGTTTATTTATCCAGTTATGAGAATTTTTGTTTTCTTTATGGGTAGTCCGCACTGAGGACTGTAGTCTTTGATCTTCCTCAGTAAGCACTTAAACTTATCTTCACTTTCAGAAAGCAAGGTTGTGTTATCTGTATATTGCAGGTTGTTAATGAGTCTTCCTTCATTTCTGATGCTGCATTCTTCTTCATATAGTCCAGCTGCTCAGATTAGTTGCTCAGCATACAAATTGAATGAGTATGGGGAAAAGATACAACCATGATGCACACTCTTCCTGATTTTAAACCATGCAGTATCCCCTTGTTCTGTATGAACTGCCTCTTAGACTATGTACAGGTCATGCATAAGCACAATTAGTGTTCTGGAATTCCCTTCCTTCACAACGCTATCCATAATTTGTCATGATCCACACAGTCAGATGCCTTTGCATAGTCAATGAAATACAGGTAAACATCTTTCTTGTGGTATTCTTTGCTTTCAGCCAAGATCCTTCTGACACCAGCAATGATATCCTTCATTCCACCTCATCTTCTGAATCTAGCTTGAATTTCTTGCAGTTTCCTTTCAATATACTGTTGCAAACCTTTTTGGATTATCTTCAGCAAAATTTTACTTGTGTGTGATATCAATGATATTATTCAAGAATTTCCACATTCTATTGGACAGTCTTTCTTTGGAATAGGCACCACTTTTGGCCAGGTATCTGTCTTCCAAATTTCTGGGCATAAGTGTAAGTGCATCCAGTGCAGCACTCATTTGTTGAAACACCTCAATGGGTATTCTGTCAATTTCTAAAGCCCTGTTTTTCACAAATTCCTTCAGTGCAGCTTGGACTTCTTCCTTCAAGACCATTGGCTCTTGATCATATGCTACCTCCTGAAATGGTTGAATGCCAGCCAATTCTTTTTTGTACAGTGACTCTACATATTCTTGCTATCTTCTTTTGATGCTTCCTGCATCATTCAATATTTTGTCCATAGAATCCTTCAATATTGCAACTTGACACTTGAATTTTTTCTTTATTTATTTCAGCTTGAGAAATGCTGTCATCTTCTCTTTTGGTTTTCTAACTTCAGGTCTTTGCATATTTCATTATAATAATTGAGTTTATCTTATTGAGCTGCCCCCTTTGAAATCTTCTGTTCAGTTCTTTTATGTCATCATTTCTGCCATTCATTTTAGCCACTCTACATTGAAGAGTAAGTTTCAGAGTCTCTTCTGACAACCATTTTGGTCTTCCTTTCCTGTCTTTTTAATGACTTTTTGCTTTCTTCTTGTATGATGTTCATGATGTCATCCCATAACTTATCTGGTCTTTGGTCATGTGTTCAGTGCATCAAATCTGTTCTTCACAGGGTCTCTAAATTCAGGTGAGATACAATCAAGCTCATATTTTGGCTCTTGTGGACTTGTTTAAATTTTCTTCAGCTTCAGCTTGAACTTGCATATGAGCAACCAATGGTCTGTTCCACAGACAGCTCCTGGCCTTGTTTTGACTGATGATATTGAGCTTCTCCATTGCCACTTTCCACAGATGTACTACATCTGATTCCTGTGTATTCTGTCTGATGAGGTCCACATATATAACTGCCATTTATGTTGTTGAAAAAAGGTATTTGCAATGAATAAGTCATTATTCTTACTAACTTCTTTCATGCAATCTCCAGTGTGATTTCCATCAACAAGGCCATACATGTAAGTTAATTAGCTAACATTTAGCAGAATTTAGTGAAAAGAAATAAAATTTTGAGTAAATGAAATTTTTAAGATTCAGTTTATGATTGATGAGTGAATTAAATAATGAATAAATAAAACGAGCTAAACTCTATTCATTAATAAATATTTAGGCAAAGGCTAAGATTAGTAATTTTGTGATTAGAAATTAAAGCCCTGGACCAAGGCAGCTGAATCCAAGCTCAGAAAGGTTGTGACATATCGAATCAGATTAGTAGCACCTGAAATAACAGGAATACAGATTAGAATGAAGGTCATTCTCATAACATGGTAGACATGATTATTCTCCTGCCCACAAAATGTCCATGCCGTATCATAATCCCTGGAATTTGTGATGTGTTATCTTACATGATAAAAGGAATTTTGCAGATATGGTTTCATTAAGAATCTTGACTTGGAGAGATTATCCTTGATTGTCTGGGTGGACTCAAGATGGCCAGAGTTAAAGGAGATATGATGACAGAAATGAAAGATCAGTGTTACATGAGTTCATGAACCAATTATATTATTTAACCACAAATTGTTTCATTCTCTTTCTTCTGCATTAATTTTACAAACTGCCTGGGGGAAAAAAAAGCATGAAAGCAGGATTATGTGAATATATTTACTTTTAAAATGGCTCTAATAAGCCTTTTTAATGTTTGTTTTGAGGTAAACATATTAATTTCTTATTGCTGTTGTTTCATGCAAGGAATTATATAAACATATTTAGGGAGAGAGAGGAGAAAATGTGTAGAAAATAGAGTTCTCACTTCTAATGGGTGTTGGTTCAGTCCATCTCCACAAATTCTTTCATCTTTATAATATCTGAATGAAAGACCTCCTCTAGATGTTATTAAACATAGGAATATGGGCTACTATATCCATTTATCACAAATAAATAAGATGTGATTTTTTTTCTGAATAGAAATAATTCATAGCTATCAATATAGGATGAGATCCTATGTTATGGTTGGTACTGTGCTCAGCACTAGGAATTGGAAACAAATAAGATGGGGTCCTTGCTGTAAAAGAACTCAGGTGACACTGGAAGAGAGGGAAATTTCAGTTGTCTCACACCTGCTTATTAGGCTAGTGTATTAGAGTAATAGTTTAAGTTATTTCTATTCAACATCTAATAGCATTTTAACTGCCTCAAAGTATTTTATGAGTGAAAATATAAATAATACATATCCACTTGGAAAGCATTATCTGGAGACACATTGTGACTTTGAATAAAAGGCTCTTAATAAGGAGCCCAGTTAACATAGTGGTTAAAGCTTGGCTGCTAACCAAAAGATGGATGGTCCAAACCCACTCGCTGCTGTATGGGTAAACGACATAGTAGTCTGCTTCTGTAAAGATTTCAGCCTTGAAAATGCTATGGGGAAGTTATACTCTGTCCTATAGGGTCACCATGAATCAAAATCAGCAGATGTCAAAAAGGTTTTGTTTTTAATGTTGTTGTTGTTAAGTGCCATCGAGTCATTTCCGACTCATAGCGACCCCATGTACAGCAGAATGAAACACTGCCCGATCCCGCGCCAACCCCACAATCCCTGCTATACTTGAGCCCATCATTGCAGCCACCATGTCAATCCATCTCATTGAAGGCCTCCCCCTCTTTCGTTTTTAATAAAGATATGCAATCTGTATAGAGCAAGGGGACACTACATGGTTTAAAATCAAGAAGGGAGTGCGTCAGGGTTGTATTCTTTCTCCACACTTATTCAATCTATATGCTGAGCAAATAATCCGAGAAGCTGGACTATATGGAGAAAAACGTGGTATCAGGATTGGAGGAAGAATCATTAACAACCTGAGATATGCAGACGATACAACTTTGCTTGCTGAAAGTGAGGATGACTTAAGGCACCTACTGATGAAGGTTAAAGAATACAGTCTGCAGTATGGATTACATCTCAACATAAAGAAAACAAAAATCCTCACAACTGGACCAATGAGCAGCATCACAATCAATGGAGAGAAGATTGAGGTTGTCAAGGAATTCACATTGCTTGGTTCTACAATCGATGCCAACGGAAGCAGCAGTCAGGACATTAGACGACGTGTAGCATTGGGAAAGTCAACTGCGAAGGAACTGTTTCAAGTGCTGAGGAGCAAGGATATCTCCTTGAGGACTAAGGTGCGCCTGACACAAGCCATGATATTTCCAATCACCTTGTATGCATGTGAGAGCTGGACAATGAATAGGGAAGACCGAAGAAGAGTTGATGCTTTTGAGTTGTGGTGCTGGCGAAGAATGCTGAAAGTACCATGGACTGCTAAAAGAACTAACAGATCTGTCCTGGAGGAAGTGCAGCCAGAATGCTCCTTGGAACCAAGAATGGCCAGACTTCTCTCACCTATTTTGGTCATGTTGTAAGAAGGGACCATTCCCTGGAGAAGGATGTCATGCTTGGTAGGGTGGAGGGTCGACGAAAGAGGGGGAGGCCTTCAACGAGATGGATTGATACAGTGGCTGCGATGATGGGCTCGAGTATAGCAGGGATTGTGGGGCTAGTGCGGGATCGGGCAGTGTTTCGTTCTGCTGTGCATGGGGTCGCTATGAGTCGGAAACGACTCGACGGCACTTAACAACAACAACATAGAGCATTAATTTTCAAAATGCTTCCTAAGTACCGTTATGTTATGGCTTTCTTGTGTGACTAGACATGGAAACCATATCAGGCTTCTTTTAGTTTCCAAATAACAGCAGAGAATAATTTTACCTTTTTCATTGAAACCACTAAAAGCTAGCATCATTAACCTTTAACTGCTGAGAGAGTCCATCTAATGTAACACCTAAATATAGGAGTCCTCTCACATTTTCATGAAGCACAGAGTCTTACTCTAGGATTCATGAATTAATTGCAGATTAGCACAGCACTTGAAAAAATATGTTAAGCCCTTGAAACTACAAGCCTCTGTGTATGTGTTCTTTTGGATACCAGGTCCGTAAATGTCATCAGTATTTATTTAAAGGAATCTGTAATTGCCCCTCAGTAGACTAATTTCTGTAAGCTAAAGTTTAGGTGTTTGGAATGAGTTCCCATTCCTATCTCAATTATACCATCAAGTCACATCATGATCAAACCATTTTATTTTTTTTGTTGTTGCTTTTGCTTTTGTTGTTGATTATGAATGATTTGGGTGGGTTCAAACTGCTAACCTTTTGGTTACAACCAAACTCAAACTGTTTGCACAACTCAAGGACTTCTCCATTTCATCTTTGAATACTTTAGATTTCACTCTATAAAATTGAGCTAATGATTTTTTCCTTATGCCCTACATTATTCTGGACCACACTTGGAGACAGATGAGGAGTGCATACTCCAACTTCATTCTCATCCCTCTCTCTGATCTCATATTGTAGCTCCACATCAGCTGAACCTAATGTTAAGCCTAGGAGCAGATTGCCTGTTGATGTACTTCATACAGCTCAGTCTCCTATGGCCAAAAAAAAAGAGGTTGGAGAAAGATGGAGACTAGATCCAGGGGGTAGAGAGTGATGTGCTAGATGGCAGATGCATCATGTATGAAAGTTTTAAAGCTAAATATAAAATTATAGACATTGCCCTCTCCATAATTTTGCCTTTTTTCAGAATGCTATATAGTGGAATCATACAGCATGTACCTTTAGATTAGTTTTTTCCCTTAGCAATTGATCACTTGTTGCCAGAGTTTAAAGAAAGTTAGGTGGGGGGATGGATGATAGGTGAAGCATAAGGCATTTTAAGGGCAGTGAAACTATTCCGTATGATACTGTAATGGTGGATATATAACATTATATGTTTGTCAAAAACCATGAAACTGTACAACACAAATAGTACAACCCAAAGAACCTTAATATCAAGTACTGACTTTAGTTAATAATAATATATCAATATTGGTTCATCTATACAACAAGTGTAATACAATAATGCATGCTGTTAATGATAGAAGAATGTTTGAGAAGAAGACTATATAGCAACTTTACTTTCTGTACAATTTTCTGTAAACCTAAAATTTCTGTAAAATAATAAAGTGTATGAAAAAATTGGATCTTTGCACTTGTTCTTCCCCCTGCCTCACTCACTCACCACTATCAGTATCTAGCTAAAATGCTACCTCTTTAATGAGTCTTTCCTCCGACATCCTATTTGAGCAGCAGTTGGTCTTGCCTCCACCCTGAATCTCTGTCCCCTGCATTGTGTTTGATCATAGCATTACCTCCTTCACTTACTTAGTTTGTATTGCTAGCCTCTCCCACTAGACTATAAATTCCAAGTGAGCAGCAAATATTGGGAACATTGCCATACTCTCAATGCCTGCCTCAGCAATGCCTGGCACCCAATAAGTGCTCAATATGAGTGAAGAAAAGTGTAAATCAACTTTGAAAAGAAATTTGTTATACAAACTGCTTTCAAAGAAGAAATCAGCATATTAATAACAGAACTGTAGTGTTTTTTTTTTTTTT
>NW_006921588.1:37462760-37467428 GCF_000298275.1 Orycteropus afer afer
TTTAGTGATGTATAAAAACCAAAAAAAAAAAACATTGTCATTGAGTCAATCTGACTTGATGCAACCCCCATAGGGTTTCCAAGGTGGCAAATCTTTACAGAAGTAGAGTCTCATGTTCCTTCCACAAAAGTGCCTAATGGGTTTGAACCTCCAACCTTCTAGTTAGCAGTGAAATGCCTTAAGAATGGCATCACTAGCATAAACAAGACCAAACTCACTGCCGTCAAGTTGTTTTCCAACTCATAGCGACCCAACGAGGCAATATCTCTACAATGTCTCTGAGGCAAGATTGCCCAATCTCCCTTCCTTCTGAGGAGTGACTGAATGGTTTTGAACCACCAGCCTTCTGGTTAGTAGCCAAATGCCTTAGACACTATGCCACCAGAGTCGTGAACCCGAAAAGAAACCAAATATTAAGACATTAGTCTCTTAAATCAGACTTCTCAGGATCAGTTCCACCCCTTACTACCTGGGTGACCTTTACAAGGTGTTTGATGTCTCCACCTCTGAGTTTCTCATCTGTGTGACCCATAGAGAGTAGATCCTGGAGACCCATAAGTGGTTTATATCAATAACTATTTTAGACACTAAAAGCCAAACTGGAAAAATAATTTTATTTTTCTTTTAATCCTACAGGCTGACAGACACTCACAAATGTTAGGAATTTTGTCTGCATGCTAATAAAAAAAAATGTTACAATTAATCTTTTCTTAGCTTTGCATTACCAAGGCCTTTTCTTTTTAAAATGGTGATAAGCCATAGACATTTAGGAAAAAATTATTTCAAAACAAGCAATGTTCCCAAGAGGTAAAATAAAACTTCAAAAATGCTTTTATGTGTTTGTTAAATGTAATCTTCAAAGCAAGTGTTATTAAAACTTTCTACTTTCTGTCATCTAACAGTGTTATTTCACAATCATTAATAATTAATCATAGGTCTCTGTATAATCATTCTTGTATAATCTAAAAATAGGATACCATGAATAGGCTTAGATCCTTAGCAACAGAATATTGAGAACTCTATCAGCCTAACCTGAGTACCTATTTGCATTTTGGAAACCAATCTGTCACAGGATTGCTAAATTGCAAGGTATTTCATGGCAAAAACAGACAGCACTTTTTTTCCCCTTATGTGCAGCTATTTTCAAATTCATCTCACTAACACCTTGACGTTTCTACTCTCTTTTGCATAGTGGTACAGCACGACTGAGCAGGTTAACTATCTTGGGACTCTGGAGATAGAAGCCATCATATATGAAGCCTAACAAGCCAGCACCAACTGGCCAGATACCTGATGAGCATTTCTGATGTTCACCTGTGACAAATATTTGAACAAGCTCTGATGGATGGGAAAATAGCTTTATATCTGTGGCACCACATGGTGAGTTCAAACGGCCAAACTTCAGGTTAGTAGTTGGGTACAAACCATTTGCATCCCTCAGGTACCTATCTTTGTTTAATTTTAATTTGTTCAATAAATAACACAAAGCATTGTTCTGTACACTTTAAAATATGACCTCATCTAATCTTCATAAAACTCTGTAGGGAAACTGATGCAGAGGTTAAATGACTTGCTAAGGATCACATTCCTGGTAAATGAAGGAGCCAGAATTCAACCCCAGGCAGTCTGGATCTTGAATCCTAGAGCTTAAGCACCAAGCAATCCAACACAGATCTGGTCACCAAATATCTAACATCAGGACAAATGTAGAATGGGTGTGTGTGTTTTCTGCCAGTGTGTATGTGGATCTTAGATTGATATTCAAAATATTCAGTTCACCAAGGGATATCCTATGTATGCATTTCACTAAATTGAAATAATGGAGGATATTAGACATGAACATAAATATATATTTATATGAGAGCCCAATATAAAGTAGCACAGGCATCAACTAACGGTCTTTAAGACATTGTAGCAGGTAGCCCTGGACTTGCCTTTTTCTTTTTTGTTTTTCTTCTCAAAAAAAACAGTCACTCCCAGTCTTTCACAAAAAAGTAGATACACAGACTAGGTAAATAGCCCACTTCCTCATTCTATCCAAATAATCTTTTGTCCTTTTCTGTCCCCTCAAACGAGATAACTTCAGTCGGGAACCCACAGATGTCTCTCCAGACCATCAGTGTTGGTTCACCACAGTAGTCATGAATGAACCACTTGTGCCTACATAATTTAAACATAAATTAATTAAAATAAACAAATTTTAAATTTAGTTCCTCTGTCCATTATCCACATGTGGCAAGTGGTTACCATACTGGAGAACAGAGGTCTAGAACATGTTCATCATAACAGAGAGTTCTGCGTCCAGCAGGATGGGAACCACTGCTAGTCTTGTCCCCTGAAAGTGGTAAGATTCATTTCTGAGTTATTCTGTTTTTGTGTCATCACAAAGCTGCATGATTCAGTTTAAGAGAACCATCTACTATAAACATTAAAATTATTTGGCAACATTTAGTTTATCAGACACTTCCTTCAGTCTGCCAACTTGCTCTGATCAAAATCATTGCCAAGATTCCATGGACTTTTCAAGTTGTTTTTTTTTTTTCCTTACATGACACCCTTCCAAGAAGTATATGCATGTGAATTATTTAATCAAAGAAAACACAATTACATATCTTATTCTTGTCTTTTACTAAAAGTTTCATCTCACTTCATGCATTATTAGGAGAAAATCTTCACTACATTGTTTTCTGCACCAGTATTAGGTCACCTCACCTTATCTCTCATAATTGTGTCCAAATGAGTGAAATTATTTCTTTATTTAATTTCCATAATATTATTTCACTAGAAGGATCTCAGTGATTCAGCCACTGACAAAATTCAGAACTGAAAAAATTTAGAGAAGAAAAACATTTATTTCACTGTAAACATTAGAATAATTCCTCATAATCCATTTCTTTTGTCTAGGTGAGGTGAATTATAATACTTTCTATTGCATTTGTCCACCAGCTGCTTAATTATTCCGTATGGTGGCACAGTGGTTAAGCACTCATCTGCTAGCCTAAATGTTGGTGGTTCAAACCCACCAGTGCCTCTGTAGGAGAAAGATGTGGCAATCTGCTTTTATAAAGATTACAGCCTTGGAAACTCCATGGGGCAGTTCTGCTCCATCTTAAGGGATGGCTGTGAGTTGGAATTGACTTGACAGTAGTGGGTTTTTTTGTTTTGTTTTTTGCATAAAACTGTATTAGGTGTGCTCTCAACATGATGAACAATATATTTAGGCATATACTCAAATAATTGTAATTAAAGAACATAAGTTGCCTTTCAAGTTTCCATAGGTGATGGGGACTGTCTAAATTCTCCTCTCTGCTTACATTCTCCAAAAACCATAAACCAGTTGCTGACCAGTTGACTATGACTCAAAGCAACTCCATGTGTGTTAGAATAGAACTGAGTTACATAGGATTTTCAGTTTGGTTTGGTAACTAGGGACTCCATACAGATTTTTTTTAAAAAAAAGAGAACAAATAAAACCATTCATAACCCCTGTCCATACAACTGAGAGACAAACTTAAATTTACATGTACATCACAAATAAATAAGCCATGATGGGGCAGTGGTTAAAAGTGTTCAACTGCTAACCAAAAAGTTGACTGATGGTTCAAACCCACCAGCTGCTCCACAGGAGAAAGATGGGGTAGTCTACTACTGTAAATATTTACAGCCTTGAAAACCCTGTGGGGCTGTTCTAAGCTGTCCTATAGGGACACTATGAGTTGAAATTGACTCCATGGCAGTGGGTTTGGTTTTGGATAGGGAATAAACATCCCAACCTATAAAGCCAGTTTCAGGACCATGTGAGAACAAAGAATGTGAGGAGAGGAGTGAGGTTTTGCATTGGCAGAATCTAGAAAGATATAAAATCACTTCCAGAAAGAGAAAATTCTACCGTGAGTGGAGAAATACTGAGAACTGGGATGACAGATTTGGAGGATCATAGGACTGGCTTCTGCAAAATTAAAAGGAAGAATAGTGCAATTGTGCAGGACCTAAGGGACAGTCTGGGGTAGAAGATAGCAACTTGGAAGAAGAGGCATAGCTCAGAGGCTGGTGGTAAGGGGATAGTAGGAAGTGTTAAAAATTAAAGAAACTTAAGAAATAAAAGAGAATCAGAACTAGAAGATACCTCTTCTCCCTTCCCCTTCTGCTGCTGTCTACTAAAGAAGCAAGGATCCTTGGTGACACAATGGTTAAGCACTCCACTGCTAACTGAAAGGTCAGCGTTCCGTGGGAGAAAAGACATGGTTATCTGCTGTTGTAAAAATTACAGCTTGGGAAACCCTATGGGGCAGTTCTTCTCTGTCCTGTTGTTGTTAGGTGCTGTGGAGTTGGCTCCAACTCATAGCAACCCTAAGTACAACAGAACAAAATGCTACTGGGTCCTGCACCATCCTCACAATCCTTGCTGTGCTTGAGCCCATCATTGCATCCGATGTGTCAATACATCTTGTTGAGGGTCTTCCTCATTTTTTGCTGACTCTCTGCTTTACCAAGTATGATATCCTTCTTCAGAGAATGATCCCTTTTGACAACATGAGCAAAATAGGTGAGATGAATATAAATTGTTGTTGTTGCTTTTAAGTGCCGTCGAGTTGTTTCCAACTCATAGCGACCCCATGCACAGCAGAACGAAACACTGCCCGATCGCGCGCCAGCCCCACAATCCCT
>NW_006921588.1:37471248-37493268 GCF_000298275.1 Orycteropus afer afer
TATCACCCCCACGTGAGTCCCTGTGGCTGACTGTACCTCTGTCTGGCTTCCTGGCTTTTAATCCCCTTTCTCCTGCTCTTCCCACCTGCTACTTTGGGTGTCCCTGAGTTGTCTCTCCTCACCTGTAACCCTGGGGCTAATATATAGATATATATACACACACATGTTGCTACAAATAATTAGCATAGTGCACTTAGCACTTACAAAAATCCCTCATGGAGGGAAGCTGCAGTTGGCAAAAAAATGAACAGCACACACATTATTTGTATAAAAATATGGTATGCAACAACCCACAGAATACTGTACTCATGACCCCTTCCTGAAGAATCTACTTCATGAAAGCAACTTCCAGGAAAAGGACTGATGGTGAACACTGAATATACTTAATACAAAATAATTGTACATCTAAGTCTAGGTGAAAGGAAAGGTGAAAACATAATGGGTAACTACTGCTTCCATCTCAATTACAAAACACTGACTCTGAGTAAATTCCAACTCATAGTGACCCTATAGGGCAAGGTAGAACTGCCCAATAGGGTTTCCAAGGTGATAAATCTTTATGGATACAGACTGCCCCATCTTTCTCCCATGGAGTGGCTAGTGGGTTCAAACTGCTAATCTTTTGGTTAAGTGCCAAATGCCTTAAGCACAATGCCACCAAAATGCCTTCCATAAAGATTACAACATTGAAACCCTATAGGACAGTTCTACTTTGATCTATATGTCATTATAAGTCAGAATGAACTCAATGGCAATGGGTTTGGTTATTTCATGTTCTGACAATTTTGAAAAAAATAAAAATAAAAACTGAAAGAATGGAAAAGTGAAAAAGAGAGAAAAGGAAAATGTATTTATTAAATACTATATAGTGATGTATACCATTTTAAGTTGACAAATCAAATAGCAGAAGCCTAAGTAAAGACTGTTGTTGTTGTTTTTTGCCATCGAGTAGGACCCGACTCATAGCGACCCCTCCTTGGGTCTCCGAGGCAGTATCACTACGGAAGTAGGAAAGTTGTTAGTGTGAAAGTAGCCACTAGGGGAAAAAAAACTTTCCTGAATATCAAAACACCTTTCATCTGTCAGTTTGTTATACTGTGGTGGCTTGTGTGTTGCTGTGAGGCTGGAAGTTTTGTCACTGGTATTTCAAATACTAGCAGGGTCACTAATGGTGGAAAGGTTTCAGAGGAGCTTCCAGATGAAGACAGATTGGGAAGAAGGATAAGCCATCAGTTTCTGAAAATATTGGCCACTGAAAACTTTGTGAATTGAAGTCAAACACTGTCTGATACATTACTAGAAGACTTTATGAAGAGCCATGAAACAATATCTGATATAGTGCTTGAAGATGAGCCACTCAGGTTGGAAGACACTCAACATAGAGTGGGTAAGAGTTGCTTCCCCAGAGTAAAGTTGACCTTAATGACATGGATGAAGTAAAGCTTTCAATAACTTTATTTGCTGATGGATCATGACTCAAAATGGGAAGAAATAGCTGCAAACATTTATTAATAATAAAAATGTGAAATGTACAAAGTATGAATCTTAGAAAATTGCAAGTCATCAAAAATGAAATGGAATGGGTAAAGATAGATATCCTAGGCTTAGTGAGCTGAAATGAACTGGTATTGGCCATTTTGAATCAGACAATCACATGATCTACTAAGCAGAGAATGAAAAATTGAAGAGGAATGGCATCACATTCATTGTCAAAAAGAATATCTCAAGATATATCCTGAAGTACAATGCTGTCAGTGACAGGATAATATCCATATACCTACAAGGAAGGCCAATAATATCATTCCAATTTATGCACCAACTACTAAAGCCAAAAATGAAGAAATTAAAGAGTTTTACCAACTTCTGCAGTGTGAAATTGACCAAATGTGAAATCAAGATGTGATGATTATTGGTGATTGGAATGGGAAAGTTGGAAACAAAGAAGAATCATTGATAGGTGGAAAATATAGCTTGGTGATGGAATGACACTGGAGATCACAAGGTATAATTTTGCAAGACCAATGATTTACTCATTCCAAATACCATTTTTTCAACAACATAACTATACATGTGCACCTCACCCACCGGAATACACAGAAATCAGATTGACTACATTTGTGGAAAGAGGCAATAGAGAAGCTATCAGTCAAAACAAGTCCATAAGTTTACTGTGGAACAGACCATTAATTGCTCATATGCAAGTTCAAGTTGAAGCTGAAGAAAATTAAAACAAGTCCATAAGAGCCAAAATAAAACCTTGATTATATCACACCTGAAGTTAGAGACCATCTAAGAGTAGATTTGATGCATTGACTACCAATGACCAAAGACCAGACCAGTGGTAGCATGACATCAGAAACATCATACATGAAGAAAGCAAATGGTTATTTAAAAGACAGAAAAGGGAGAAGATACTAAAATGGGTGTCAGAAGAGACTGAAAATTACTCTTGAATAGAGCTGCTAAAACAAATGGAAGAAATGCTGAAATAAAAGAACAGAAGACTTCAAAGGGCAGCTCAAGAAGACAGAGTAAAGTATTATAATGAAATGTGCAAAGACCTGGAATTAGAAAACCAAAAGAGAAGAATACTCTTGGCATTTCTCAAGCTGAAAGAACTGAAGAAAAAATTCAAGCATTGAATTGCTATATTGTAAGGTTCTATGAGCCACGTAGGAGCTCTGGTAGCATAGTGCCTATGGCATTTGACTGATAATCAAAAAGTTGTCAGTTCAAACCTACCAGCCACTCCTCAGAAGGAAGGTTGGGCAATCTACTTCCGTAGTGATACCACCTCAAAAACCCAAGGAGGGGTCACTATGACTCAACAGCACATAACAACAACAACATGGGCCAAGTATTGAACAATGCAGGAAGCATCAAAAGAAGATAGAAGGGATACATAGAGTAACTATCAAAAACAATTGGTTGATGTCCAACTATTTCAGGAGGTAGCATATGATCAAGAACCAATGGAACTGAAGGAGGAAATTGAGGCTGCATTGAAGGAATTGGTGGAATACCCACTGAGATGTTTCAACAAATGGGTGTTGCACTGGAGTCACTTACTCACCTATGCCAAGTAATTTGGAAGACAGCTACCTGGCCAACTGACCGGAAGAGATCAATATGTGTGCACATTCTAAAGAAAGGTAATCCAGCAGAATGTGGAAATTACTGAATAATATTAATATCAAATGCAAGTAAAATCTTGCTGAGGATAATTTTAAAATGATTGTAGACAGGGAACATCCAGAAATTCAAGCTGGATTCAGAAGAGGACATAGAATGAGGAATATCGTTGCTGATGTCAGGTGGATCTTAGCTGAAGGCAAAGAATACCAGAAAGATGTCTAATTGTGTTTTATTGACTATGCAAAGGCATTCAACTGTGTGGATCATAACAAATTATGTATAACATTGCAAAGAATGGGAATTCCAGAACACTTAATTGTGCTCATGAGGAGCCTGTATATAGACCAAAAAGCTGTGGCTAGAACAAAACAAAGGATACTACACAGTTTAAAATTAAGAAGGGTGTGCATCAAGGTTGTATCATTTCACCATGCTTATTCAATCTGTATGTTGGGCAAATAATCCAAGAAGCTGGACTGTATGGAGAAAATGTGGTATCAGGATTGGAGGAAAATTCATTAACAACCTGTGATATACAGACAACACAACTTTGCTCGCTGAAAGTGACAATGACTTGAAGCACTTACTGATGAATATCAAAGACTGCAGTCTTCAGTATGGATTATACCTCAACATAAAGAAAACAAAAATCATCACAACCAGATGAATAAGCAACATCAAAATAAATGGAGAAAAGTTTGAACTTTCTAGGGATTTCATTTTACATGGTTCCACAGTCAACACCCATGGAAGCAGCAGTGAGGAAAACAGATGTTTTATTGCACTGGGAAAATCTCCAGCAAAAGACCCCTTTAAAGTGTTAAAAAGCAAAGAATGTCACTTTGAGGAATGCACTTGACCCAACCCATGATATTTTCAATAGTCTCACACGCATGTGAAAGCTGGACAATGCATAAGGAAGACCAAAGTTGATGCCTTTGAATTGTGGTGTTGGCAAAGAGTACTGAAAATACCATGGACTGGTGTCGTAGTGCCCAAGCCATTTGACTGCTATCCAGAAGGCTGGCGGTTCAAACCCACCAGCCACTCCTCAGAAGGTAGGTTGGGCAATCTACTTCTGTAGAGATACCACCTTGGAAACCCAAGGAGTGGTCACTACAAGTCAGATCTGACTCAACAGTAGTGAGTTTGGTTTTGGTTTGTTTTTTATCAAAGAACAAATCTGTCCTGGTAAAAGCCACAATGCTCCTTGAAAGTGAGAATGGCCAGACTTCATCTCACCAACTTTGGTCATGTTGTCAGAAGGGACCATCTCCTGGAGAAGGATCATGTTTGGCAAAGTAGAGGGTTAGTGAAAAAGGGGAAGACCCTCAATGAGATGGGTTGACACAGTGGCAGCAATTTGGGCTCAAGATAATTGTGAGGGACTGTGAAGATGGCACAGGATTGAGCAGTGTTTCATTCTGTTGTATGTAGGGTCGCTATGGGTCCAAGCTGACTCAACAGCACCAAACAATAACAACAACAAATCTCAAAATATGAACGCTGCCCTCTTCTCCAAATAAATAAAGGAAATGTATCACATGGAAGAACATAATAACTATAAAACTATGCATTGTTGTTGTTATGTTGTTAAGTGCTGTTGAGTCTATTTCAACTCCTATCAATCTCATGTACAACAGAATAAAACACCACTCCATCCTGTGCCTCCTCACAATCATTGCTGTGTTTGAGCCCATTTTTGTGGCCACTGTGTCAATCTGTCTTGTTTTGCTGACTCTTCTTTTGCTGACTGTACTTTACCAAGCATGATGTCCTTCTTCAGGGATTGATCCCTCCTGATAATATGTCCTACGCATGTGACACAAAGTCTCGCCACCCTCGCTTCTAAGGAGCATGTTATCTGTACTTCTTCCAAGACAGATTTGTTCATTTTTCTGGCAGTTTATGATATATTCAATATTCTTCGCCCACACCGTAACTCAAAGGCATCAATTCTCCTTTGGTCTTCCATATTTGTTGTCCAGCTCTCACATGCAAGCAATACACATATTAAATACTTTTTTAAATGACATATTTAAGACCCATCATATTAGTCATATTGATATATGTACAGGAGTTTAACTACTAAAGAGATTTCCATATTGTCTCACAAAATAAAACCCAACTCCATGCTATATACTATACCAGTACCAGTTAATAGTGACTGCCTAAATTCAACTCACTGCTCACATTCTCCAAAAACCAATTCCCATTTGTTGACTCAGACTCATGGCAACCACATGTGTCTCAGAGTAGAACTGTGTGCTCTGTAGGGTTTTCAATGGCTGTTATTTCAGAAGTAGACCAGCAGACCTTTCTTCTGAAGCACCTATGGTAAACTCAAACCACTAGCTTTCTGGTTGGCGGCTGAGCACATTAACCATTTGCACAAGCCAGGGATTCATGGGGTAGTCACCATGAATCAGAACTGACTTGTCAGCAGCTGGTTTTTTGAAAGTGGAGAAGCTCTTAATTTAGCCTCCCATACCTTTGTCCTGCCCCATGCCAAAGCTACCACCCCCTTCACAAGTGAGTTCAAAACAGCTCGCTGGCTGCCACCCCTCAACTCAGAGGTTTCTGTTTTTCTCTTTCTAGTTCTTGTGGGGTTAATTTTGGAGGTAGGGGGAAAAGGAAGGAGTCAGAAGTTCTGCCAGGTCTGCTTCTTGGTTAGAACTAGCATCTCTCCAGAGAAAAGAAATTTGATGAGTTTGACAGAAACACCGCATTCTTGAAAGGGAGTAGTGGAAGAAAAGTTAGAAACTTCTCAGGGTTCTGAAGGACAGCAAGTGACTGGTTTTGGCTTTAAACATGATTTGGTCAATCCCTGCATGTTTTCCAGCCAAAGACTTTTATTAAAATGATCCAAAACCAAATCAATTTAGTGGTAAGAAATAATTATCAAAGAAGCAGTTGCAGTATCCTAGAGACATTTGCTACTCAAAATTTAGGGCATAGATCAAGGACATTGGCATCACTTGGGAGTTTGTTAAAATGCAAACTCTTAAACTCCATCCTGGACCTACCAAAACAGAGTCTACATTTTAATAAGATTCCCCATGGGATTTGTGCTCACATGAAAGTATGAAGGGAGTTGCTGGATGGTGCTAACCATTAATGTTCTCAGCTGCTAACCAAGATGTTGGAATCTGAGTCCACCCAGAAGCATCTTGGAAGAAAGTCCTGGCCATCTTCTTCCAAAAAAATCAGTCCTTGAAAACCCTCTGGAGTGCAATTCTACTCTGACCCACTTGGTGTCAACCTGAGTCAGAATCCATTCAACAGTAACTTTAAGAAGCAGTGCCCTAGATATCATAAATTAGCATCTGAAAAAGACAGCATGGATACAACAGAAACTGTGCTTGAAAACAGTGCTAAGTATCAGAGAGGTCAATAAGGGTTCAGGATTGGTTCACTAAGGGTATGGTTGTGAAAAACGGCCAAAAGAAGCAAATTCATAATGAGTTTGACTGTAGTTAAGGGCTTACAGCTGCATTGCTGCTTCTTTCAAAAATTATTTAAATGGTAAAATCATAGTAATATTTCAATTTGGAAAAATCAAAAGAAACCCTGCTATTATTCCTCTAACTCTCAAATATTCTGCATGACTTATGGTGGTTTTTTATTTTTATTTTTATTGTGGTTTGGATGAGAGTGTACAGAGCAAATTCATTTTCCATACAGCAGTTCATGCACATTTTGTCTCATGACATTGACTACAATTACCCTCAGTGTAACAGCTCTCTTCCCACTTCTTCCCCGTAGTTATGTTTTTTAATGAAGCTATCCATCAGATATTCTATTTTCTCTTTAATAGACAATGTGGTAGATTCAGAGTCTTCCCCAAATTCCCTTTGTCACTAACCTGGGCATTTCTCCAAGCCCAAAGATAGTAGTGAAAATTATATGCTCTTCCTACATGCTTTTCTTTTTTAAGCAACTTGATGTAGGTTCCATATTAGCAAGCCTCAACCTTTCCCTATTTGTATGTGTGTGTGTGTGTGTGTTTAAACACAAGAGCTTCACAGCTCTGATCAAAAGAGAAAACTTTCAAGAGAAGCTAATCTCACTAGTATGCAATTAAGGGTGATGGCTTACAGGGATTATATAATTTCTTAACAAATATACTTGGACATTTATAAATATCATGATGGAATTATAGAAATATGAAAGCATCTTAAACACTCAGGTGTATACTGAAAAAGCAAGCAACTGTTAATAGAGAGTGTTTTCAATTTAGCTAATAACAGAAATAAAAGCTATATTGGTATGTCTCTCTGTGTAACATAAATGTAGCAACACTACTCTCAGAATGGGTGACCTTCATGCTATAGTGAAAGTAAAGGAAATTTTGAGGTCTCAGTAATATCCCATTCACTTCCAACAACAACAACAAATATTGGTCTTCTGGATGTGTTGAGCAATTAATATATGCAAAAACAGCAAGGAGGCCACATCTTCTGACCTCCTCTAATCCCACAAGAGGAAGACAGGATTACCAGCAGTAACCCAAGGCCTATTCCTGCTAGGCCAGACATGCTGCCTCTCTCCAGCCCTTTCTCCAACCATTCCTCCCAAAGCACCCACCACCTCTCTCCTGGGTTCGATAATTCGCTGCAGTGGCCACACAGAGCTCACAGATTATGAGGTTTATTAGGGAAGCACCAGACTACAATTCTAGTTTAGGAAAAATGCTCAGTCTCTCTCCCAGCCCACCGTCCCTCAGCCAAGAGTCTCTCACAGTCTCTCTCCCAGCAGGGCTGGTCTCTCGGTGTCTCACTCAGCGATGAGTGTCTCTTGCATCTCTTTCCCAGCAATGCGTGTCTCAGGAGCCCATGTCTCTTTCAGCAGCACATCTTCCTCAACCAGCAGTCAGAGAGAGTTCTGCCTCCAGGAGGCCTCCTTTTGAGGCTGGAAGGGTGGTCAAACTAGCCAATCACAGCACCAGAACTCTAAGCACGTGAGAGAGAGTAGGAACCTCCCAGAACATTGTAATGTGCCACGCCCAACAGAAATAACCCAGGTGGATAGCTTCAGCAATCAGGAGCTCCTCAGTTGCTCATAGAAAATCCCACCTTGGAGTTTACAAAGACTTATGGGTAGAAAAGCCACACTAAGTAATTCATTACACTGCAGTATATGATTACAACCTGAATAATGAGAAAAATCAGCTCTTAAATGTACTTTAGTGTAGAAAGAAAGAAGCAGAACAAGAGATTCCTTACAACATAATAATTTTTAAATTACTGTTTCAATTATTACATATTCTCTTCCTTTGGTCTTTCACTTTTTGCATTTCTATTCTTTTCTCTGAAGCTCATCTTAAGCCTCCCGAATCTGCTTCTTTTTCTCTCATTCTATGTTAATGATGTACAAAAAAAAAAATACTTTCATATGTCTTCCTGATTGACAAGGCCACTTTCAATATTTTCATTTTACAAGCTCAAATGAAAGTAGGCACATGTTAAGCAAACAAAGAGCAGAGCCTGTGGTGGTCTGTGTAATTTCTCTACATACCTCAATAAAATAGGACCTACAGTCTTCTCCCTGATTAGTTGAAGTGCACAAATACTTTCCTCATCCCTTGCTCCTAAAGTTTTCTCAGAAGTGATATTCTTTTAGGATTCATTGATTCAGAGCAATTATAAAGACTCCACGTGGAATGTTTCACTCACCCTTATACTCATTGTGCAGACTTCAGATTGCGTTTGAATCTATGCCAATGTCTTACTTAGGTTTATAACAATCTCTGCTATGTGATATTAAAGATATGGATGCTATAAGCTCAAGCATTTGTTATTAGGACTTGTAGTGCAGTGAATTACTTACTATGGATAGTTTGCTGATAATGTAAATAAAGTATACAGTACCCTTACGGGAGGTGGGACCATGCAAATAAGATATATGGAACCCTAACCCCTAACGAAGGGATTGGTCAGTTTTGCCATACCTCGAGGCTTAAAGTGAACTGTCTTGGAAACAGAAAGGGAGGACTTCACCACCACCAAGAAAGAAGATCCAGCAGTGGGGTGCATCCTTTGGACCTAGGATTCTTGCACTGAGAACTTCCCAGATTGAGGAGACAGAGAGGGAGAGAAAGAGCTGTAACACCAGAATGGTGAGGGGTGGTGGGGAGCAGTGGCAGAGAAACAGCAGTGGCAGAGGTAGCAGAATCAAGAGATGAGTAGGAGACAGCATGGTGGGCTTCCTGGCCCACAGATGGTCAGGAAGCTTGCTGGAAGAATGGGGTGCCTCTGGGCACTATTTGGCAGAGCTAAAGAACTTTGTAGCATTTGCCTGAGCAAGGCAGAGCCTAGGCTGGCCCAAGTGCCCAAAGAGATCTGAGAGGCCAAGAATCCAAGGGCCAGGAGAAATATGCTGGTGGGCTTATCTGAGAAGAAGCTGTCTTGACCAAAGAACTATATCCTCAGTCATATCTGATCCTGAATCATAACCTGTTACTACCCTAGTCATGAGTATTATCTGCAAGTTCTGTGTAGCCATTGCAGTGTGTTATCAGACTTAACAGTGGGTGCTGTGGGAAGAACAGTTGGTGTCAAAATTAGTAAAAAGGTTAGAAAGTGGAGGTATTTTTTGACCTCTGCCTCATAGGAATCAGCCTTGGGCTGTTCATCTTGATTCTCCATTCCCCTTGTGAAGTTAGAGGAGGTCAGACCCCCTGGCCATGCCATTTTTGTTGGACTACAGTCTTCTTACAGATTGATAAGAGACTATTTAGGAAATTGTTTTGCAATCCCATTTAAATAATTGTTACCAGAATAGACCTTGTTCTTAGATTATGCAAAATAATTAACTTGGTCAAATAAAAACCTCAGTGGATTCCAGAAGTTTTAATTGGTCAGGACAGAAAAAATAAATGAGGCAGCCTTTTCTGGATAGGAGTCCTGGGATTTACCTGTAGGATAATTAATTTTCGATAAGCCGAAGGCAAAAGAAGTGGTACTAAAATCAAATTGAGTGAATTGGGAAAGTTATCCAAAGTGTACTTTTATTTTGACATATGTTATGGTGTTGGAAAATGGGCCAGTTGTGAGTGGCCATTTTGTATATTCAACAATTTATATATATCGTAAACTACTTTGTCAGTCCCAATGGAGTGAATGTGACTTTCTACTCTTCATTATCCAAAACAAGGTATTAACCTTTACAGCTCTGTGCTTAACATTGAATGTGCATGACTTCGTGCACATGTTGGAACAGACTAAAACTTTCCTTGTTTAATTTTCTTGGATTTCCATTTGAAAGATCTTTGTTCAATAAAGAAAACTATGGAAACATGGAGGTATTACTTGCTTTATTCGGTAGTTCTTCTTTTTTTTTTTTTTTTCTTCCTTATAAAATTGCTTTGTGGAAATTGTCTGGTGTTAAATTTTTAGCATACTACCTCCTGCTCTCAGCCCACTAGAGCCAAAGATGTCTCTTCACTTAGGCAGCTGCTGGCTACTGAGGCTAAGCCCAAGATTGACAAATAAAATGATACAGTCCCAATATACCAAACAACATAGCAGGCTACTAGTTCAAGTCCAGAGACAGTCCAAGATTGGCAGGAAACATGGGAGGCTGCTAAATGAACATTCAGGGTCCAAGCATACCAAAAAGCTGCAGACCATACCCAAAGCTTCTCCTTGTATACTGGAAGCAGTCTACACCCCTAAAGCAGCTTCTCAGCTGCTCATGGCAGATTCCACCATGAAGTTGATTGCCAGTCTCATCATGGGGAATAACTACAACCAGCTGCCCAGTCACTCAAACCCAGGCCCAGCCAAGTAGACACATAACCTTAACTACTGCAACTCCCGTAGCAACTAAAGCTTGAAATTGCTAGGACAGTGCAGGAACAATATAAAGACAACAAATAATATATTATTAAATAGAGAAATACAAAACAATACTGGATGTGAAGCCATTACAGTCTTATTATTCCAGCTTATTTATTTATTTATTTATTAACCAGTTATTGTCACCTCAATTCTGACCCCTGGCAACCCCATGTATAGTCAGAGTAGAATTGTGCTCCACGGGGTTTTCAATGCCTGATTTTTCAGAAGTAGATCACCAGACCTTTCCTCAGAGGCACTTCTGGATATACTTGAACCTCTAATCTTTTGATTAGTAGTTGATCACCTTAACCTTGTGCACCACCCAGGGACCCCATCCATGTTATAACCTTTCCCACTTAAGTATCACTGCAATATTTTATGATCATTATCATCCAACTCAGTTCAATGAGTAGAGTATTTATGGGGCATCTGTCACTTGATTGGGACTATGCTATGCTCTATGGAGAATCCTAGAGCATGTTCATGCTCATCTCACAACAAGCACATTCTTCCCCCGTGACTGTTTTGAAATTGGTCTTTCTAGATGCATAGTTCAGTCCTTCTTAGACCTCCTATGAACTGAGCTCTTACTGACCATGCGTTTTGCTCAATCTACCTTTCCCTTGGCATCTGTAACAACGGTCCTGTTCTCTTTGCTTTCTTGGGTCCTGCTACTCTCCTCACTCCATAAATGTTGATCTTCCCTAAAGATTCACGATTGATCACTTGATGTGGGCAATCTCATACTCACCTGGAGCTTCTCCGATCACACATACTGATAGGTATGTATTTCTGTATTTCTGGCCCAGAAAACTTTCTCCATGCTTGACATCTTGATATTCTACTCCCTCCTAACATCTCTACTTAGATGACTCCCAGACAGCTCATGAGCATCATGAGAACTTGACTTTGCCCCTGGATCAGTCTCTGTTCTCTGTACTCATAATGGTTCTTCAAAACATTCAAGAATCTAGAAGTAATCTTAGTCTCTTCCTCCTTCTCATCTTCCATATCCAATTGGTCACTATATTCTGTTAGCTTTACCTTCTTAATATTTCTCCTTGCTTCTCCTCCTCTCCTTGATTAAGCTTTATGTCTTACATGCAGAAATTCAATGTTGTTGTTGTCGTTGTTATGTGCCGTTGAGTTGGATCTGACTCATAGAAACCCCTCCTTGCATTTCTGAGGCAGTATCACTACAGAAATAGATTGCCCAACCTTCCTTCCAAGGAGTGGCTGGTGGGTTTGAACTGCCAGCCTTCTGGTTAGCAGTCAAGTGCCTTAGGCATTACGCTACCAGAACTCCTAGTAATGTTTAAATCTCTGTCTCTCCTTTTGCTTTCTCCAACCACAAATCAGCCAAATATCTTCCACAATTCCCTGAAAGGGACACAGTACAATATAAAAGGACAGTACTAAATTAAATGTAGTGTCTAATGAAGGTGGGGCAATCTACTTCTGTAGTGATACCACCTCGGAAACCCAAGGAGGGGTTGCTATGAGTTGGATCTGACTCGATGGCAGTGATTTAATGATGATATTAAGAGGTCCGAAAAGTCAGGAAGGAGAATAATATATACATTTCCCTCACCATATACCCCTTCCAAAATAACTGCTTTTCTAAGAAATAGCATGGTTCATATATTTATCCTGTGAACTCTATAGGAATTCTCACCCATATTAAGATTGCTATTTATAAGGGAAAAGGGAATAGAGAAAAGGACACTCTCTCTAGAAATTTACAGGAAAGCAGGTATGTTTCAGGGACTAGTCTTGCCACTAGTGCCCTGATTTGGGCCCTGATGAAATGAGATACAAAACATGAAATGTAGAATAGTGATACACAGTGGCAAGAACAAGTTCCAGAATTGGGAATAGGAAGTTTGGATAAACGAGTATACAGTTCCAAATTCAGCTTAGTCACAATCTAACCTAGAGCTTCATTGGCGGTGATCTTATTTTATTTGATTGAGGGAGTGTTTGTTGAGCATCTGTTATATGCCCTATATAACAAGATGAGCACAGTGCGGAATGCACAAGAAATGTAGCAGTCAAATGCTTTAAGCTTAGGCACTACACCACCAGAGCTCCCAATGTGAGACATAGTCTCTGTTATTCACTGAACTGTGTTCCCCAAAAATATGTGTTGAAGTTCTAACCCCTGATACCTGTGAATGTTACCTTCTTTGGAAATAGGTTTTAGAAGATGTTATCAACTAAGTTAGCATGAAGTCATATTGGATTAAGGTAGGCCTAATCTAATATGGTTGGTGTCTTTATAAAAAGAGGAGAAGAGATACAGGGAGACACACACAAATGGAAGATGGTCATGTAAAGACAGAAGCACAAACTGAAGTAATGTGGCTACAAGCCAAGGAAGGCCAAAGATTTCCTGGAATCACCAGAAACTAGAAAGAGGCAAGGAAAAATCTTCCCCCAAGAACCTTCAGAGAGACCACGGCCCTACCAACACCTTGATTTCAGACTTCTAGTTTTCAGAATTGCAAGATGATAAACTATTGTTTTAAGCCACCAGTTTGTGATATTTTGTTACAGCAGCCCTATGAAACTGATACCTATACTCAGAGAGCTTACAATAAACTTGAGGTGTAAACATAAACAAGACAAGCACACACGGACACTTACTAAATGAAGAGCTATAAACATAAGTGGTAACAGAAACTAGATAAGAGAAGAAAGGATAGACAGAGGAAGAAGCTGTGCAGGTGGTGTCAACAGGCAAATTATGGTGAAAGGAAGATAGAGCCTACACTGATGCCATCACAAAAGTTTGTGTGCTATATAAAGCCAGTTGTCATGGAGTTATTTCTGACTCATGGTGACCGCATGTGTATCAGGGTAAAACTGTGCTCCGTGGAGTTTGTGGTGGCTGATAAATCAGAAGCTTTTGAGATACCTCTGGGTGGCCTCGAAACTCTAACCTTTCTGATGGCAGCCAAACACTCGAACCATTTGCACCACCCAAGGAGCTCTGGTAGCGTAGTGCCTAAGGCATTTGACTACTAACCAGAAGGCTGGCAGTTCAAACCCACCAGCCACTCCTCGGAAGGAAGATTGGGCAATTTGTTTTTTTGTTTTTTTAGGGACTCCTTGTGATATGCATGCCTTTCTACATGAAGCATATTTAAAGGGCAGACTTTAGAAGGTCCCCACCCTAGAAGGTGAAAATAAACATCAGGAACAAACCAAACAAGTGTGCTTAGAAAACAAATCTTTACTGTTGTTGGGTATTCTCAAGTTGGCTCTGACTCACAGCAACCCTGTGTACCACAGAAAGAAACACGCCCTGGTCCTGCACCATCCTCACAATCTTTGATGTGCCTGAGCCCATTGTTGCAGCTACTGTGTCGATCCATCTTGTTGAGGGACTTCCCCTTTTTCACTGACCCTCCACTTTACCAAGCATGATATCCTTCTCTAGGGACAGGTTCCTTCTGACAACATGACCAAAGTAGGTGAGATGAAGTCTGGCCATTGTCATTTCTAAGGAGCATTCTGGCTGCACTTCACCAGGACAGATTTATTAATTCTTCTGATATTCCATGGTACTTTCAGTATTCTTTGCCAACACCACAATTCAAAGCATCAACTCTTCTTTGGTCTTCCTTATTCATTGCCCAGCTTTCTTACAAAGCAATTGAAAACGCCATGGTTTGGGTTAGGTCACCTTAGTTTTCAAAGTGACATCTTTGTTTATTAACACTTTAAAGAGATCTTTTGCAGCAGATTTTCCCAGTGAAATATGGACATCTGATTTCTTGACTGCTGCTTCCATGGATGTTGATTGTGGATACAAGGAAAATAAAATCCTTGACAACTTCAAACTTTTCTCCATTCATCATGATGCTGCTTATTGGTCCAGTTATGAAGATTTTTGTTTTCCTTATGTTGAGGTATAATCCATACTGAAGACTATAGTCTTTGATCTTCATCAGTAAGTGCTTCGAGTCATCTTCACTTCCAGTAAGAAGGGTCATCTGCATACCTCAGGTTGTTAATGAGTCTTCCTCCAATCCTGATGCTACATTCTTCTTCAGATAGTCCAGCTTCTCTGATTATTTGCTCAGCATGAAAATTGAATAAGTATGGTGAAATGATACAACCCTGACGCACACCTTTCCTGATTTTAAACCACACAGTATCCCCTTGTTCTGTTCAAACAACAGCCTTTTAGTCTATGTACAGGTTCCTCGTAAGTACACTTAAGTGTTTTGGAATCCCCATTCTTCACAATGTTATCCATAATATGATCCACACAGTCAAAAATGCCTTTACATAGTCAATAAAACACAGGCGGACATCTTTCTGGTATTTTTTGCTTTCAGCCAAGATCCATCTGACATTAGCAATGATACCTCTCATTCCATGCCCTCTTCTGGATCTCGCTTGAATTTCTGGCACTTCCCTACCAATATACTGCTACAACCCTTTTTGAATTATCTTCCACAAGATTTTATTTGCGTGTGACATTAATGATATTGTTTGATAATTTTCACATTCTATTGGATCACCTTTCTTTGGAATGGGCACAAACATGGATCTCATCCAGTCAGTTGGCCAGGTAGCTGTCTTCCAAATCTCTTGGCATAAGTGAGTAAGTGGGCTCCAGCACTGTGTCTGTTTTTTGTAACAAGTCAATGGCTAGTCCATTCAATTTCTGGAGCCTCGTTTTTTATCAGTTCCTTCACTGCAGCTTGGTCTTCTTCCTTAAGTTCCACTGGTTCTTGATCATATGCTACCTCCTAAAATAGATGAACTTTTTAAAAATTTTTATTTTAAGAGTTTGTTTTACATTCCACATTACATGTACATTTATTTTCACACCCCATTTACCATCCCCAACCCTAACCCAGTCTCCTCCCCTCCCTGCCCAGTAACACCCCTGCCCCTCATAGTTATGAGTTATGCACTCCTGTTTGTCTTGCGTTTCCTCTGTGTGAATGTTGCCCCTCTGGTGCCCCGTGGTCGATTGTTTCAAGAAATCCATTTCCATAGAGTATGTGGGTGCGTCACCCTGGGTTGAGTGGTCTGCATGTACATCTTGTTTACTAGTGGGCTGAGAGCCAGCCCCTGGGAGTGAGTTTCATTCCAGGCACAGAATGTATCCCAGGACCATAGTATTGGGGGTCTCACTAGACTCCATCTGACCAGTAATTCTGGTCATTATGAGTTTTTGGATTTTGTTCCACGTTTTTCCTCCACTCTATCCAGGATCTCCAGCTTTGATCCTCTCCTGAGTGGTTGGCATTGGTAGCCAGGCACCATCCAGTTCTTCTGGTCTGAAGGGCCATGGTATCCTAGGGCTGATTGCTTCCAAATGCCCTTTTTTGTTTGTTTGTTTGTTTTTCACTCTTCTTTGCTTCTCACGATAGGAGACCATTAGGTGCATCTTTAGATGGCCGCTTGAAAGCTTTGAAGACCCCAGTCACTACTCACCAATGTAGGATGAGGAACAAGGCTTTTAGCATTTTGTTGTGCCAGTTGAGTCTGGCATACCCCAGTACTATGGTCCTGAGTCTGTAGATCCATTGGATCTCTCTCCCACAGTGTCTGGCTGTCTGTAAGGGATTACTCTATGTCTGTCTTCTGTTGTTTCTGTAAGGATTGGGGTATTTTTAAATAGCTGGATATTGACCAGGTCTTTTTTGCAACTTAAATTCCCAATTATTAAAGAGTTGCTAGTAGGAATACACACAGTGACTCTGTATATTCTTACTGTTGTTGTTATGTGCCGTGGAGTTGGATCTAACTCATAGCGTCTTCTCCTTGGGTTGTCGAGGCAGTATCATTACAGAAGTAGATTGCTCAATCTTCTTCCCGAGGAGTGGCTGGTAGGTTTGAACCACCCGCCTTCTGGTTAGCATCAAGTGCCTTAGGCACTACACTACCAGAGCGCCTATATTCCTACTAGCAACTCTTTAATAATTAGGAATTTAGTTTTAAATACCCTGACTGAAATCTTGGTCAAATTACTTAGTTCTCTACCCAAAGATTGGCAAGATTCACACATAATCATTTTCGCACCTTTCTGAAGCTAAATTAGGGCATGCGGGTTTCACTGAAGATTTTCCACAGCACACAGTCCTCCAAGTACAATTCAGCATTCTGTAGGCTAGCAGGACAGTACATGAAATCTTAAATGAAGCAAAATGCTGCCCTCCTGTGGTCAAATCACAGAACTGAGGAAACTTAAGCATGTTATTCAAAACATGTGAGGCAAAGACCTAACAGAAGTACATAGGTAGTCCTTTGGCAAATGAAAGGCCTGGGGAACATTAATATGACACATGTAGGCCCTTCACTAGATAAAATTCTGAATCTTGGCAAATTGATGTGTTTTTAAATACAGGGCAGATTTTTCTTTCAAAGTTTTCAAAACTTGACTTAAAATCCAGTGATCTTGATTCCAGCCCAATCCTTACATTTTAGATAAAACCACACTCATTTATACCAGTTGTTCAACAGATAATTTAACAGACAGTATTTCTTTCAGCCCTCAGCCAGATATGCTCTTTTACTGCTCTGAATTTCAATAAGACCTGATTCTCCATGTTTAAGATCTTGCTTCCTAGTTCTGAGGAACAGTTTTAGGTCTTTTGTGGCCCTCAGGATTGGCCTAAGGAGCTCTAGTGGCTCAGTGGTTAAACCACTCGCCTGCTAACCAGAGTTGGGTGTTCGAACCCACGAGCCACTCCTTTGGAGAAAGATGAGGCAGTCTGCTTCCATAAAGACTCATAGCCTACGAAACCCTGTGGAGTAGTTCTATTATACAGTCCTTTGAGTTGGAATCTATTCAGTGGCAGTAGGCTTGTTTTTTGATTAGGATAGGTGTGGCACATGGAGCAGGGAGGAAGTTTAGCATAATTGTCTGAATGAATAAATAAATGGGAATTGACTGATAAGTGGATAAGTGATAAACAATCATATTTATGTACGCAGAGAAAAAAAGTTCTTTTAATTGTACAAATACAAATACCTCCAAATCTTGGTGCACTGGCTCAGAGGCATAGTGAGCCAAACTCACTGCCATTGAGTCGATTCCAATTCATAATGACCTTCTAGGACAGAATAGAACTGCCGCCCATAAGGTTGCCAAGGCTCTAAATCTTTACATAAGCAGACTGCTTCATCTTTCTCTCCGTGGAGGGGTGGTGGGTTTGAACTGCCTGCCCTTTGCTTAGCAGTCCACTGTTTTAACCATAGCCCATCAGAGCTTCTCCACAGTGCACAGCTTATTTATTTTTGAGTCAGAAAGCAGGAATGGTTCCAAATCAAACCTGGGACCATTACCGTACTCTGTTGACATCAGAAATAGACACACTGGCTGCCTGCTCTCCATATAGGCCTGAAAAGGATGTTTGAGCACAAAAGCAGAACAAGAAGCCTGAGAAGGTTGAAGCAGGTTCCACAGAGAACCACAGAGCTAAATTTACAAGTCAAATCCTTCCTTGACAGTTGGCAGAAAGTAGAAAACAATGACCTTTGTAGGTACCACAGAACCAAAGCCCTGTGTTTAGGAGGTACTGTGTGTATGTAGTTCAGGTGCTCTGTAAATGCTGACTGAGAATGATCTGTGGTGCCAGTGGTTGTATGCAATAAAATTTAACTGTATTAGATACCTAACTTGTGGCCATTCAGTCAATTGTGACTCATAGTGACCCTGTAGGACAGAGTAGAACAGCCCCCATAGAGTTTCCAAGGCTGTAATCTTTACAGAAGCTGACTACATCATCTTCCTGCCATGGAGCAGCTGGTGGGTCCAAACTGTAACCAGAAAAATGCCATGGTTCATGCCCTGGAGCAGCACAGCCAACAGTCCACACCAGAGATCCAGGAGAAGAAGGAGGTTTAATTGGGAGAAATGAGAGATGGTGTGGGATCTCAATGATTCCAAAGTCATCTGTTCTGCTGAGAGTTTTCAAAAAAAGGTTCTCAAGCTAAACAGAGGAGCTCTGGTGGCTGGGGGGTAAGGCATTTGACTCCTAACTGCAAAGTTGACAGTTCAAACCCACCACCTGCTCCTTCGGAAGAAGATGAGGCAATCTACTTCTGTCAAGATTTACAGCCTTGGAAACCCAATAGGGTTCCAAATGAGTCAGAATTGACTGGATGGCAGGGGTTAGGTTTTTTTGTTTACTAAACAAGAAATGGGATATAGCACCTATGCAAAGTAATTAACGTTTCTTCCAAATGAGATAAAACAACAGATGATTAGTAGAGAATGCCCTATGTAAATTCCTGGCACACCCTGCAAGGTTGGTCTTCTTCTTTTGTGGAGATGGCACCACTAATCATTGTCATCAGAGTCCAGGTGGCTTGTCACAAGGCTCATCAGTATTTGCTATTGTAGGTAGTCATATCTTACTAGATGCAGCTGGAACTGATGCTAATCATTTAGAGAAAAAAAAAAATAGCATAGAGGTGAGACTAAAGTCAGGACGGAGTCTGATTCTAACAATACAGAGTCAGGCCTAACAAAGCAAAAATCTTTATCCTCACAGAACCACCAATCTTTCAGTTGGCAGCCAAGTGCTTAACCACTATGTCACCAAGACTCCTTTTTAGATACTTATCCTGGTTGAAACCAGTTGCTTTGAGTCTGTTCTGACTCATGGACTCCCCCATGTGTACCAGAGTAGAACTCCACTCCATAGGGTTTTCAGGAGCTGATTTTTTGAGATCACCAGGCCTTTCTTCCAAGGCACTGATAAATGGACGCAAAGCTTTAACCTTTCAGTTATCAATGATTGTGTTAACCATTTGCATCACACAGGGGCTCCTCTACTGTGTTTAGGCTCCATAAATGACCCTTGCCTGCCATTGAAGGAACAAGTTGGGAATGTGTAAAAATCTACAGTAGTTTTTTACCTAGCTCCAAACTCTTCCAGACAAGCTGCCACTTGCTCACTCTACTGTTGGTTGCTTGAAGCTTTCTGCTCTTCAGCTCCATTCATTTAAGCTATAAACCTAGGCTCCAATTCTCTAAAGAGTCTTTTTATAGATAACTTGATTCAGTCATTTGCCTCTAATGCACAATTTTTTAATGTACCTCTCTGGCTCCCCACACCACAAGTGTGAAGAAGAATTTCATTGTTGTGCTTCACTTGAGCCCTATAACACCCAGAGGACAGGTCTGCCTTTCAGCCAGAAATCCATTTCCCTAGAGAATATTAGATATCAGAAGTGGTAGGACATAAAAACAAGTCTAAGTGAAAAAGAACAAGCTAAGAAAAAGTAACCTGTGGTGGTGAGATTGGAACCCTGATCCACTGTTAGTGGGTTTATAAAATGGTATGACCACTATGGAAAATGGTATGGCACTTCCTCAAAAAGCTCAAAAGAGAAATACCTTATGATCCAGCAATTCCACTACTAGCTACATACCCTAGAGATAAAACAGTGACACAAATAGACACATACACACCTATGTTTGTTGCAACGTTATTCACAATAGCAAAAAGATGGAAACTACTTAAGTTCCCATCGACAGAAAAATGGATAAACAAATTGTGGTGCATGTATACAATGGAATACTACATAGCTATAAAGAATAATGATGAGTTCTCAAAACATAACATGGATGTATCTGGAGGACATTTAAGCTGAGTGAAATAAGCCAATCACAAAAGGGCAAATATTGCATGATCTTACTGTTATAAAAATACAAGAATAGGCTTACAGATGGAAGGCAACATTCTTTGATAGTTACCAGGGATGGGAGGATGAGGGAGGGGGAATCACTTTCTAGACAGTAGACACTTATTAGTTTGGAAAGGCAATGCTAAATAAGGGTAAAGTCACCACACTTGGCCAAGGACAATGTCAACACTAAGGAAGTACACAAGAATAAGGGACAATTTTGATAAATGCTTTATCATATAATTTTGCAATAACAGTAATACCAAAATATATGTGTAGTTTCATAGGTAGCTAAGTATACACATATGTATATGCAAAGATATATGTGTACACATAGTGTATATGTGTATGTGTATATGTGTACACATATAGATGTAACTATAGGCATAGCTACATACATGATCCCCTGTACTACATATATATTCATTTATACAATAAAGCACTAAGAGGGCTTAGTTATAGATGCTTCCTAGGCAACCAAACACTTCACACGATTGGTTTACTGGGTTTGAAATCTGAAGACCATAGTCTCATGGGAAAATTCAGTCAACTGACATAACATGGTTCATAATTTTTATGTTCTACATCCCAGTCTTGTGAGTAGTGTCTGAGGTTTCAAAGGCTTGTTAATGGCCATCTAAAATACAATGATTGGTCTCTACTCATCAGGAATCAAAGAAAAAGAAGGAAACCAAAAACTCAAAGAAAAAAGTACTCTATGGGACTATTAGCCCACATGAACCACAGTCTTATCTACCTTGACACTAGGAAGAACTACATGGTGCCCAGCTTCCACTGCTCACCACTCTGAAAGGGTCAGGAGGTAATGGATAGAGTGGGAGAAAAATGTGGAACAAAACACAAAATCATAAAAAACACCAGGCTTACTGATCTTTTGAGACTAGTGGAACCCCTGAGATGAAAGCCCTTAGACCCTTCAGGCTGGGAACTAAACTCACCCCAAGCCTCTGTTTTTAACCATACAGTAGATAGCCTTATAATATAGGAGCTCCAGTGGCATAGTGCCTATGCCATTTGACTGCTAACCAAAAGACTGGTGGTTCAAACCCACCAGCCACTCTGCAAAAGGAAGATTGGGCAATCTACTTCCATAAAGATTTAGTGCCTTGGAAACCCAAAGGAGGTCACTATGAGTCAGAATCAACTCTATGGCAGTGTGTTTGTTTTTGATATATATGACAACAGACTCCCAAAATATATGAAGCAAATATTGACAGAATTAAAGAAAAGATTGAAATCAGATGAAGTGTCTTCTCCAACCACATGGAATGAAACTAGAAATTAACAATACAGGGAAAATAGAATATCACGAAAATGTGGACATTAAACAACACACTATTAAACAATCAATGGGTCAAATAAG
>NW_006921588.1:37493728-37499713 GCF_000298275.1 Orycteropus afer afer
CCTACTTCCGTAGTGATACTGCCTCGGAAACCCAAGGAGGGGTCGCTATGAGTCGGGCCGACTCGATGGCACATAACAACAACAACAACAAGAGATTACTATGAACAACTATATGCCAACAAATTAGATAACAACAAATAAAAGGGCATTCATGAAAAATTCACAGCTAAAATTACTCTCACATTTGAAAGATTGAGAAGCTGATCCTCATATTCATATAGAAATGCAAGTGGGCCCAATTAGCCAAAATAATCTTGAAAAAGAAAGACAAATTAGGAAAACCAATACTTTTCAATTTCAAAATATACTATAAAGTTGGGAGCTCTGGTGGCGTAGTGCCTAAGGCATTTGACTGCTAACCAAAAGGCTGACAGTTCAAACCCACCAGCTGCTCCTTGGAATGAAGGTTGAGAAATCTACTTCCATAGTGATACTGCCTGGGAAACCCAAGGAAGGGTCGCTATGAGTCGGATCTGACTTGACAGCAGTGAGTTTACTATAAAGCTACAATAATCAAGGCAGAGTGGAACTGGTGTAAGGACAAACATATAGACCAATGGAACAGAATTGAGACTTCAGAAATAAACCCACCATCTTTGGCCAATTGATTTTCAACAAGGGATCCAAGTCCATTCAATGGAGAATGGTTCCTTTTATAAATGCTGCTGATAAAATGGGTCTCCACATAAAACTTTTGTAAAAATTACAATGTGGATTTTCATCTTTTTTAGTGAATAAATGAAATAAAAGAATGTTTTCACAAGATAACTATATGTTATTTTAAAGTTAGCTCAGTTTGTATCCCTGATCTCTCCCTGGTGAAACTGCTAGAAGTGAAAGAAGTATCATCACAATCTAAAGACAAAGAGGATAAGAGAGATTTAGGAAAAGAAAATGCCAAAGCTAAGTTTTTAAAAGTTTCTTATATCTCTTCTTATCACCAAAACTTTAGGTTGCTGTTACATTTATTACTGTAATTTTATTTTATTTTTTTACTTTTATTGTGGTGAAAACACAAAACAAAACATTCACCAACATAACAACTTCTCCATTTACACCTCAGGGACATTGATGACATCCACCATTATCCTTTTCCAAAATATTATGCCACCATTAGCATAAACTCAATGCCCCACAAATAAAAGCTTCCCCGTTCCCCTTCCCTCTTACCCCTGGTAACCAATAAAAATCCTTGATATATATATATTTATATTTATACATATATATGTTTTTTTCAGCCTTTCTAGGAATTTAGCCTCCCTTCCCCTCCCATCCCTGCTAATCAACAAAGAAAATTTCCTTCCAAGTATAAACCTTCCCTTGACTTTTTACAATAGTGGACTAATATAACATTCATCCTTCTGTGATTGATTTATTTCACTCAGTAAAATGTCCTCCAAGTTCATCCATGTTAGGCAACATTTTACATGTTCTACATTATTCTTTAGGGTTGCATAGTATTCCATTGTGTGTATGTAACACAGTTGGTTTATCCATTCTTCAGTTGATGGACACTTGGGTTGTTTCCATCTCTTTGCTATTGTGAATAATGCTGTGATGGACATGGGTGTGCATATATCTATTTCTGTCCTGCCTCTTGCTTCTTTAGGATATATACCTAGTAATGGGATTGTTGGATCAAATGGTATTTTTATTTCCAATTTTATAAGGAATTGTCATACTGATTTCCACAGTGGTTGTATCATTTTACAGTCCCACCAGCAATGTATGAGAATCCCAATCTCTCCACATCCTCACCAGCATTTTTTTTCTGTCTTGTTGAACTTTGCTGTTAATGCTAGGGTGAGATGGTATCTCGTGGGTTTTTTTTTTTGTATCTAATGGCTAATGATTGTGAACATTTCTTCACATGTTTGTTGGCTGCCTCAATATCTTCTTTGATGAAATGTCTTCTCATCTTTTCCGCCATTTTTTAACTGGAGTGTTTGTCTTTTGGATGTTGAGGTGTTAGAGTTTTCTCTAAATTTTATACATGAGTCTTTTTTCCCAATATGTCACTGCTGAATATTTTTTCCCATTCTGTATGTTATCATTTTACTCTTTTAGAGAAGTCTTTTGATGTACATAAGAGTTTAATTTTTAGAAGGTCCCAATCATCTAGTTTATCTTTATCCCAATCATCTAGATTGTGCAGCTTGGGTTGTGCTTGATACTCTGTTTATGTCATAAATTAGGGCCCCTAAGTTTGCCCCTATTTTTTTACTTGATGAATTTTTATAGTTTAAGGTTTCACATTTAAGTTTTTGATCCACCTGGAGTCAGTTTTTGTGTGGTGTGAGGTATGGATCTTGTTTCATTTTTCTGCAAATGGATATTCAGTTTGGTCAGCACCATTTGTTAAAGAGACTATCATTTCTCCATTGAATGGATTTTGGCCCTTTGTCAAACATAGCTTAACATAGGTGGATGGATCTATTTCTGGGTTCTCAATTCTGTTCCATTGTTCTATGTGTCATTGCACCAACACCAGGTTGTTTTGACAACTGTGACTGTGTAGCAGGTTTTGAGATCTAGCAGTGTGAGACCTCCTACTTTTTTCTTCTTCTTCACTAGTGCTTTGCTCATCCAAGTTCTCTTTCCTTTCCATATAAAATTAGTGATTTTTTTTTCCATATATTTAAAGAATGTTGATGGACTCTGGATTGGAATTGCATTGGATGTATAGATAGCTTTGGGTAGCATTGACATTTTCACAATGCTCAATCTTCCTTTCCGTGAGCATGGTATGTTCTTCCATTAATGTAGATCCATGGTTTCTTGATGTAGTGTTTTGTAGTTTTCTTTGTATAGGTAGGTCTTTTGTGTTCCTCATAAGATTTATCTCTAAGTATCTTATGATCTTGGTAGCTATTGTAAATGGCATTATTTCCTTATCTGATTTCCTCTATGAAAAGAGGCATCTTTGCTCGTGTAGAGAAATCTAACTGATTTCTGTATGTTGATCTTTTATACTGCCAGTATGCTAAATCTTTCAATAAGTTCCACCAGTTTTCTTGCAGTATGTCTTCGGTTTTCTATATATAGAATTGTATCTTCTGCAAATAGGAATCGTTTTACCTCTTCCTTACCAATTTGAATGCCTTTGACTTCCCTCTCTTGCCTTATTGCTCTGGCTAGATGCAGCTTTGGAACTCCCTGATAAGGAATTCAAAAGAATTATATTTAGGTATCTTCAACAAATTGAGAGTCAGATCACAGAAGACACTGACGAAATTGAGGAGAAAACCCTAGAACAATTTCAAAAGATAATATAAGAACAAATGACAAAATAAATGAAAAATTCGAAATGATACAAAATCTATACATAAAAATCCAGAAGATTAATACTAAATTCTCAGAAATAGATAACACACTGAACAGGAAAAGGAGTAGAATTGACTCAATGGTAGACAGAATTAGTGAGATTGAAGGCAAATACTTCAATACTTCTTTGGAAAGTGATCAATCAGAAAAATGATCAAAACAAAATGAAGAAAGCCTAAGGTTCATGTGGGATACCATCAAAAGGAATAATGTACATGTAATCAGAATTCCAGAACAGGAAGAGAGAAATAAAACCACAGAAAAAATTGTTGAAGATTTGTTGGAAGCGAATTTTCCTGGTATGATGAAAGATGAGAATATATCCATTCAAGAAGTCCAGTGAACCCCAAACAGGATAGACCCCAAAAGAAAATCACCAAAACATCATCAAAGTCACCAAAACCAAAGACAAAGAAAGAATCCTGAAAGCAGCAGGGGAAAAAGGAAAAGTTACCGACAAGGAGCGACCAATAAGACTAAGCTCAGATTTCTCAGCAGAAACCATGCAGGCAAGAAGATAATGGGAGGTTGTAGAGAGTCTATTGGCTAGGAATTTGTTGAAGATTTTTGCATCTATCTTCATGAGTTATATTGGTCTGTTTTCCTTCTAATGGCATCTTTGCCTGGTTTTGGAATCAGAATTATGCTTGTTTCATAAAATGAATTTGGGAGGATTCCAACCTTTTCTATATTCTGGAATATTTTGAGTAGGATTCGTGTTAGTTCTTCTCTGAATGATTGATGGAATTCTCCAGTGAAACCATCTGGCACAGGACTTTTTTTGTTGTTGTTATTTTTTTATGACCTGTTCAATTTCTTCTTTTGCTATGGGTTTGTTCAAGTTTTCTAACTCAGTCTGTGTTAGTGTAGGTAAGTAGTGTGCTTCTAGAAATCTCTCCATTTCTTTTAGGTTTTTTGAATTTGTTCAAGTACATTTCTTCATAGTATCCTGATATTATTCTTTTTATTTCTGTTAGCTCTGTTGTAACATCACCCCTTTCATTTCTTACTCATGTTATTTGCTACTTCTCCTTCCTTTCCTTTGTCAAGGCTGACAGAGGTTTGTTGATTTAATAATCTATTCAAAGAACCAACTTCTAGTTTTGTTGATCTTTTTCTGTCTTTCTATTTTCTGTTTCATTTCTTTTTGGTCAAATCTTTGTTATTTCTTCTCTTCTTTTGACTCTAGGGTTTTGTTTGTTTGTTTGTTTGTTTGTTTGCTTGTTTTGTTTTGTTTTTTTGCTTCTCTTTTTCTAATTGTCAGAGATATTGGATTATTTGATTATGGTGCTGATTTTGGCTCTTCTTGTTTGATGTGTGCATTTATTGATATAAAGTGCCCTCTGATCACTGCTTTTGCTGTATCCCAAAGATTTTGGTATGTTGTATTTTCATTCTCATTTGATTCAAGAAATTTTCTAATTTCATTTTTTTAATTTCTTCTGTTACCCAGTCATTTTTGAGGAGGGTGTTATTCAGTTTCCATGTGTTTGGTCTTCTTAGTTTTGATTTCTAGCTTTATAGTATTGTGATCTGAGAAGATGGTTTGCAGCATCTAAATATTTTTAAATTTATTGAAACTTGCTTTGTGACCTAACATATGGCCTATCCTGGAGAATGTTCTGTGTGTGATGGAAAAGAATGTATATTTTGCTTTTGTTGGGTAAAATGCTCTATAGATATCTGTAAGGTCAAATTGGTTGATTGTACTATTTAGTTCTTCTGCATCTTTGTTGAGTTCCTTTCTAATTGTTCTATCTTTCATTCAAAGTGGTGTATTAAAGTCTCCTGCTATTACTGTGGATTCATCTGTCTGTCTTTTCAATTCTGTTAAAGTCTGCTTTATGTATTTTCAGCCTTTTTCACTAGGTGCCTATATAATTATTATAGTTATGTCCTCTTGTTTAATTGGTCCTTTAATCATTATATTATTGCCCTTACTTGTCTATTATGGTTGTTTTTGTCTTAAAGTCTATTTTATCAGAAATTAATTTTACAATTCCTGCTCTTCTTTGCTTGCTATTTTCTTGGTATATATTTTTCCAACCTTTGATTTTTAGTCTATTTTTTGTCTTTGTGTCTAAGGTGAGTCTCTTGTAGACAGAATATTGATGGGTCATGTTTTCTTATCTAGTTTTATTTTTAATGATGTTCTTGGTGGAAAAGTGACACATTTGACAGGGGAAAAAAAAAGAACAATCCATTGCCATCAAGTCAATATCAACTCATAGTGACCCTGTAGGACAGAGTAGTAGTGCTTTATTGAGTTTTCAAGGATGTAAATCTTTACAGAAACAGACTGCCTTACCTTTCTCCTGTGGAATGGCTGAAGGGTTTGAACCACTAACTTTTGGTTAGCAGCCAAATGCTTAATAGATGTAATGGTTGTAATAAAGTCATTTCTCCTAAGCATGAAGAAGAATACAGAGTACTGAAGTTCTTCATTAAAGGTTTTCACCACCTTAGTTTGCATAGGTCTTAACTTACAAGAGATTCAACTTGGTAGCTTCAATAGAGAAACAAACAAACTAAACTAAACTCTGTAACTGCTCTGTAGAGTTTCTAAGGCTGTAGACCTTACAGAAGTAGAGATTGCCTCATCTTTCTCCTGCAGAGTAGCTGGTGGGTTTGAAATTCTGTCCTATTGATTAGCAGTTCAAT
>NW_006921588.1:37500188-37506623 GCF_000298275.1 Orycteropus afer afer
CTTAGGCACTACACTACCAGAGCTCCTATGTTATAGGAATTAGTTTGAGTCAACTCAGTTAATGCATCTATTCTCATAACTTTCTTCCTCAATTATTTAAACCATTTTCACTCCTTTGGAGTAAATGAAAGGTAAACACTGTCAGTTAGTAGTCTAACCAGGAAAACAGAAGACACCTCAAGTGTTCATAGCCAAAGAAAATGAAAGTAGGGATGGGTACATGGAAGATGGAGAGGCTGAGTAAAATGGAATTATATTGGTACCCTGGAGTTTGGCAGTAACAAGACTTTATCATCCTTAGGCTGGAGGGACAAAGGGATAATATGGAACTATGACTATTACTCTTGAAACAGGAACTACGGTAGATCTGGATTCAGTAGCAGCTGGGCCGCAGAGGAGATACAGCCACTGGAAAAGCCATCATAGGTTGAAAGTAAGGGGTTGTGATTTCTGTCTCCCTCAAACCTACTCATCTTGTCCTTCAATCTCTCACCATTGACCTAGCCCTGCCAGAAGTCAGCTAACAGTGGTGTCTGGAAAAGTCAGCCTTCAGGGCATCAACCAAGCCCTCTATACTATACAGAAGAGCAGGGGAGGGAGGAGAAATGGATCTGAAGACACAGGCACAGGATCAACACTCCCTAGCTAAATGATGTCATTTGTAATGTGTATGTATATATACACACATGACGTATGTTATTATTTTTGTTGTTAGGTGCCAAGGACTCAATTTCGATTCAGCGGTCCTGTGTAACAGAGCTGAATGGCTCAATAGGGTTCCCTAGCCTGTAATCTTTATGGAAACAGATCACCAGGTCTTTCTCTCATAGAACCACTGGATGTTCAGACCACCAACCTTGCCGTTAGCAGCCTAACTGAGCACTTAACTGTTCCTATATGATATATAATGTGTGTGTGTGTATACATGTGTATGTATTGTATCATTTAATTCAACTTTTTTGCTTCACAGAGAGGAACTAGCGTCCAGAAAGATTAAATGGTTCACTTAAATGCACACATACAGCATACTTTAAGGTTCCAACCTACAACATGTTTTTATTAGACGTAGTGCCTAAGGTATTTGACTGCTAACCAGAAGGCCGGCGGTCCAAATCCACCAGTCACTACTTGGAAGGAAGATTGGGCAATCTACTTCTGTACTTACACTGCCTCAGAAACCCAAGGAGGGGTTGCTATGAGTCGGATCCAACTCAATGCCAGTGAGGGTTTTTTTTTTTGTTTTTTTTTTTACTATTTATGATGTAACTGTTTTCTGTTTAATTTAAGTCACATTGTGAACTGCCTATGAGCTGGGTCCATTTCATAGTCATCTTCAGTAAGAGTTCAGCACCTGAAGCACAGAAACACGCAGTAAAATACTTGGTGCACTATTAGAAGTTGGAAGAGAAAACCTAGCCCATCAACTGATTTAAAGTAGCTGCAAATAATTTCCAGTTAAACATGGGTCACCAAACACATTAAACAAAGAAGTCTACTTTTTTAAACAATTTAAAAGGAAATGCACATTCTCACTGGCCTGTGATGGTGTCAACTCTCCACCATTCAAAAAAAAGGATAAAAATGTGATCATTTTTCACTGTGCCTACTGACCTTTTATTTGAGATAATTAACAAGGATGTCAGCAATGAAAAAGTGTACAGGTTGTACAGAACAGAGAGATACAAATAAGAAACTAATAAATATTTATGTGGTCATGTGTGGGAGGCATTGCCTAGAGTGTTTCCTCCACAGCCATGACTATGAAGCGAAAAAGGAAACCTGGGAAAAAATATATCCAAAGAGGGATATTTAAATAGAATGGTGGGCAGCTGGGGGAGAGATGACTAATTCTGCTTCTAGTAGTGGTTTAGAAACAAAAGAAACAAGTCTCCTTGAAGCCTTCTGTTTTCTTCTGTCATTGCTCCTTTTGAAAGCTAAGTCTAGGAAGGAAGGAAGGAAGGAAAGAAGGAAGGAAGGAAGGGTTGAGCAGACATTAGAGAGACTTTAAGTTGAAAATCCATTTCCTGCCGTTAGTCACAAAGGAATATGCATGTTTAAAACTAATTTTGTGTAACTGATCTTAAGTGGAATTAATGAACCACATAAATCACTTAAAACTTGAACAATAGTTCACTTCTTTTATCTCTAAAAATTTAACATTGTCCTTGCATAGTATTTTTCAAACTTAGCATTGAACTAGGAGCCTTAATGGCACAGTGGTTAAGCACTTGACTGCTAACCAAAAAGTCAGTGGTTCAACTCCACCAGGTACTCTGTGGGAGAAAGATGTTGTAGTCTGTTTGCATAAAAATTTCAGCCTTAGAAACCCTATTGGGCAGTTCTACTCTGTCTTATAGGGTTGCTATGAGTCAGAATTGACTCAATGGGAATGAGTTTGTTTGTTTCTTTTTTGGTTTAGCATTGAACTAACGTTCAGTGAAACGTTGATGAAAGTTAAAGGAGCTCCACTTTGGATTTCTGGAGTAAAGTGAACATCATTTAATTTGAAATGAAAAACACTGATAAAGAGGGAAGGGGCAAATAAGTAACAGAAGGGTTTTTGAAACTTTCAATTATTGGAGATATTTTCAGGACGCTTTCTAGTGATCAGGAATTCTGGTGGCACTGTGGTTGTAGGCATTGGGCTGTTAAACAAAAGATTGGCAGTTTGAACCCACCAGCTGCTCCAAGGGAAAAAAATGAGGCAGTATGCTTCCATGAAGATTTACACCCTTGGAAACCCTATGGGGGTTGTTATACTGGAATCAACTCGATAGCAGAGGGTTTGGTTTGGTTTGGTTTTCTTAGTGATGGGGGGAAGTGCTGACCTTCAGATTAGTCATTATCAGGGACAGATTACCCAATAAGCAAGGTTAACATGGGCTTACTTGTGCTTACTTGTTAATTGTAGTGAATAATTTCACATGGGTTTCATCACATCTTTGATCTTGTGTTTAAAGTGAAAATTCGGTAAGAAAACAATAGAATTCAAAGTAAAAACGTTTAAGAACTACATCAAAATTATGTTCATGATAATGTTAAATTTTACAGTTAATGAGATACATTAATGGATTAAGCTTTCATAATCAATAACAGCCCAAATAATGTAGAAGTTGTAGACAAATGTATATGGAAATATATTCATAAATGAAATAACACCATAAAAATAAACAGGAACAAATACACAAGCATTTCAGGACTTAGTGAACATCTTGACTAAATCAGAACTTTCCTTTCCTGGCCTTCAAACCTGCATACTTGTGAATCACTTCATCAAAATCAATGCCTTGCACCCACTCACTTTCAATTGATAATATTGCAATATCGGAAAGCTTTGACTATCCCATGGTAAATTGTAAATAGTTCTTTAGAAGTTTCAGCTTTAAAACTTCCTTTCTCAGGAAACCACAGACAGACATACAGATCACCAGAAATAATTTTAGGCTCAGTGAAAGGGTTGGAACAGATTCTACAAAGCCCCCTTCAGCTATGAATGTTAAAACATCTAATGTTGCCCAATCTTTGTTTTCTTCTAGATCAATCTCTACTGTGTTCAAGTGCCTTTTCAGAGTTAGTGTCTCTATTAAAAGCTCACTCTTGGATACCTACTTATAGCAAGTGGTCAGTTTTAGAATGGATACCCTCAACTCTTTTTCAGTGGCATATATGAGACTTTTTGCTTTGACAGCCTCATACGTGACTACTACTTCTTTGATGGCTCCTGATCTGATATGGGGTTAAGAATGAAAGTGATCGATGCACTCAAATATCACCCTTTTATTTTCTTCTTGCGTAGTAAGCCCAGCATCACTTGCCTGCTCTCCATCTCCTGCCATCCATTCCTGAATCTGGCTCTTCTCTACTGCAAATCCATATTCTGATTTCAAAAGCACCTGTTCAACTGCATTCTCCACTCAAAAAAACCAAACTCACTGACGTCGAGTCGAATCTGACTCATAGCGACCCCTCCTTGGGTTTATGAGACAGTGTCACTATGGAAGTAGATTGCCTAATGCTCCACTGAGGGACTGCAAAAAAAAAAGTCTTAGTGCTTCTAGCTTTGTCACCACCTTGTGGAGAGGTTAGCCCTTAGTCGGCCAGTACTGCTATACAAGATTAACTTCCTGAAGTATATCACACAAAAAGTACAGGTACCACAGAACAGTGAAATCAGAGAGCAGGCAAAGGCCCTTGTGCTGCTCATCTTGTGTCTACATTTTCATGTGGCTCACAAAGAACTTCAATTACCACCACAAAGTTATCAAACTTTTCTCTAAAAGAAATGCTGACTTAATTGCAGCATGATGAGCTCTCCAGTGTATGGTTGAAGCCTTTGCACTGACACTTCAGTATGGTCAACTAACACATCCCATAGATGGGTGGAAGCGGCAAAGACAGAAAACATTGTCTCAAGAGTTCCAAAAGATGCTACACATCAAAAGAGTGCTGACTGAAAAAGTTAAGTGAATAATCCACACATCCATTAAAAATATATTTCTTGTTCTTTCCCTTAGGATCGGCATGTACACTTCCATGGATCCCAGTCATAGTGGTAGGATTATTGTAACCTTGATGTGTACATACTACATCATTATATCCACTCCATCACTTTCCAGTTTTTTAAGATTGTCCCAACTGAGGTCAGTTCTTTCAAGACTGACTCTTTTAAAGAGAAAAATCCTAGAAAGGCTTATTTTACATGAACTTACCTATTGTTGATTGTGGTAGTTAAGGTTGTTGTCAACTTGGCTGGGCCTGGTTAAGTAGCTGGGCAGCTGGATGTAGTTATTCCCTATGGTGAGACTGGTAATTAAGCCCATGGTGGAATCTATTGGAGCAGCTGAGTAGCTGCTTTAGGGACGTGGTCTGCTTCCTGTATATAAGCAGCAGCTATGGGAGTGGTCTCTAGCTTATGGCATGCTTAAACCCTGCATGTAGCTGTGTCATTGTTCAGCAGCCTGCCCTGCTCTGCCAATCTTGGGACTTCATCTGGACTTGAATTAATGGCCTGCCATGTTGTTTGATAACATTGGGACTGTGCCTTTTTACTTGTCAACTTTGGGCTTGTTACCCTCAGCAGCCAGCAGCTGCCTGAGTGAAGAAAAGTCTTCAGCTTCAGTGGGCTGGGAGCAGAAGGCAGAGCTGAAGCCCAAAGTTGAGGGGCTTTCACCCAGCCCCTAGAGCCCGGCACTTTGAACTCAGACTTAAAGCCTCCAAACTATAAGAGAATAAACTCCAGTTTGTTCAAGCCATCCCATTTGTGGTACATTCTTGTCAGAGCAGCACTAGGTAGCCAAAACATTGATATTTACATATCTGATCACTTCGGACACTTATATGTGATACATCAGGTGTGCTGTTGAACATTATCCCAAAGTACTTCACAGACTTTATGTCCATGACAAGCTTCTCCTTCACATGATTTGCCAGGACACTTATAAACTTAGTGCAAGATAAGAAACTGATGCTTTAAGTTCACATGTGCTCTGCTCTAAACTCATCAAGCACTCTTTCAGCACGGATCATATTTTGAAAGCATGTTGACCATCTCAAGAAATTCCCTTTATTCAGTTAAGAGTCATCTTTCTTGTGGCCACAGAATGCCAGCTTCTGCTTGGCAAGAAATAATGTGACATCAAGCAACATGTGCACGATGCCCCTTTACTTTCTCTTCCCATTTCCATCAAAGCAATAGGTTCAGCATCAGTGGCTTTGTGCACTCTCAGTTTTGCTGCCAATGTTTTCTGCTTTTCAGATGTCTCATGGTTATATGCCTTCAGGTACTGTTTCCACCACTTCTGAAACCCAGTTACAAATTAGGATGTCGTATCTAGAACACTGTTGACAAACAGTCAGCAGCAAAAAACATTATCTATGACCACATTTTTTATTTTATTTTATTTTATTTGCCATTTGGCATCACCTTGTGAAACTACACCCTTGAAAGCTGGGGCACATCTCCCTTTGCATTCTTGCCTTGCCACATCACTGAAAGGCCCAACTTTATTGTTGAGAGAAGCTCTTCTCCTTCTGATGATTTTAATCTGAAAATGATCAGGAACTGTGATCTGCCAGAAAGATACATCATATAAAATTTGCAAATCTTTCTCCTTAATGTCACTCGTCTCATTTACAGTATTGTGGCTAGCGTCACTCTCAGCACTCTCTTCTGCTTCAAATTGTGCCGCTTCCACTCTTTGCTCCTCTGCAGAATGCATGCTGCCTTCAGAAGAATCAGCTTTATCAACTAGAGACAGATGGGCAGTGTCTTTTGATGAACCCTGGCCATCATCTGGTTCTTTGACATATTGAACCATGGACCCAGGAAGTGTTTTGAGTGATTTAGTTCTTGCCTCTTTCAATTTCCTTTTCTGGCATCCACTTCACCTCTGATTTATGCATTCCACATATCATAAGAGAATATCACTGTATTAT
>NW_006921588.1:37507438-37527263 GCF_000298275.1 Orycteropus afer afer
TAAGGCACTTGACTGCTAACCAGAAGGCAGGCGGTTCAAACCCACCAGCCACTCCTCGGAAGGAAGGTTGGGCAATCCTACTTCCGTAGTGATACCGCCTCGGAAACCCAAGGAGGGGTCGCTATGAGTCGGGGATGACTCGACGGCAAACAACAACAACAACAGTAAATAAGTATAATTTTAGCCTTGTAGGTATATTGATACATGTAAGCCTGCCTTAAGCAAAATGTTTTTGTTGTGATAAGTCATTACAGATATATTGTTTATAAAAAATAATACATTTCTGCTAAAACACTGCACTAAATTGTTACAGACAGTCATCTTGATGTCACCCTCTCTGACAGTGTCACCTGGTGCAGTCAGCACCCCTCTATACCTCTCTTAGTAATGCCACTGAGTTTGAGTTCACTCAGGGTGCCTCTCACCTGGCAATCTACTTCCGAATAATCAGCCTTTGAAAACCCTATGGAGCACATTTCTACTCTAACACGCATGAGGTAGCCATGATTCAGAGTCGACTCCATGGTAACTGGTTTACTGTGTTTTGTTTTTGCTTTTAAGTGTCATTACATTGCTAAATTAAATTGTGTTGAATACACAATATGATATCGACAGTAAACAAAATGGAATGGCTGGGGGTGGGGATCCTTGCTAGCATTATGAAGAACAAACATTGGGCTAGCAAGCACAGCAACCAGCTTTCCTGACTACATGACTTCCTGGTTTTTACTGTTTATTAGAAGATGGAAAATGTTTCCTCCTATTATGCTCACTTTTTTAAAAAAAATCCATTATTGTCAACAGTTTGGTTTACTTATTGAAACCATATTTAAAAGAGATGTTTGTTGTTGTTAGTTGCCATCAAGTCATTTCCAACCTATTGAGACCCCATGTGTGCTGAGTAAAACCACAGTCTTCAAGGCTACAGCCTTTAACAGGCAGCCTGTTTCCCAAGTGCTTCTGAGTTGGTTCAAACTATGGACCTCTCTTCTAGTAGTCAAGCATTTAGCCATTTGCACCACCCAAGAACTCTGAAGTAAAGGTTTAAGATATACAAATTATCACTAAACAAGTCTGTAAGCATCACAGTGTGCCTACTTTTATTGTGTAACACTCTCCCGTGGTATCTAAAAAGCATCTGTAATTACTATCATCTCTGTGTAACTGCTTGAATAGAAATGATCATTGTCCTGACCTCATGTTCCTTCACACTAAAACCAAAAACAAACTCACTGTTGATTTGACTCCTAGCAACCCCTCCTTGGGTTTCTGAGGCAGTATCACTATGGAAGTAGATTGCTCAATATTCCTTCCAAGGAGTGGCTGGTGGGTTTGAACCGCTAGCCTTCTGGTTAGCAGTCAAGTGCCTTAGGCACTATGCCCCCAGAGTTCCTTTTCCCTCACACTAACAAAGACCAAATAAATATGCCATCTTCATTTATCACTACGTCTTTTCTCTTATTTGTAGCATGTTGCACCCAATCTACATGATTTGCATGACCTGTTTATTTTTTATAATGAACATTGCTTATAATGCTACATATACTTGTTTAAGCAGAAATTAATTTTACACAATGATTTTGATAGCTGTTACTGCTGTTCCCAAAATATTTCCCATTGTATCCCCTTGCAGTCATAAATTAGGACTGTATTTCTGGCCCCCTGTGGTGGGTTGGGTTAGCTGACTAGTCCTAGCCAATAAGTGGTAAGTGGAAGTAAATTGCTTTCTGGATTTAATTGTTCATGAGAAATCCACCACAGTTCTTTTTTCCTTTCTGCATAGCAACTGGCAAATTTTTAGGTGGTGTCTGCCTGTCAGATGAGTTCCTGAATGACCACTATGAGCAGAGTCTTTTGCTTATGCATGATGCACAGCTAGTGTCAGCAACAAATAAATATCTGTTGTTTAAGCCACTGAGATTTGGAGATAGTGTATTACCAGAGTTGATACCTATCTTATCCTGACTGATAATTAATCAAATTTATATGTACAGTTGCGGAAGGCGTGTGGCTCACTTGCTTTGTCTCATCACAAACCAGGAGAATAGCTGCTTTACAGTGCCTGTATCACTGAAACTTCTTACACAAAATGCTCAGTTTAAATGAACTCCTGAGTTAATTGTCTATGAAAAGATTTAATAAGATACATAACATTTATGTACTTCGCTCTCTGTAGGTATAGTTCTTTATGTTGTTATTGCTCGATGTCGTTGGGTCAATTTCAATTCAACAACAACCCCAGGTGACAGAGTAGAAGTACCTCTTAGAGTTTTCTTGGATGTAATCTTTACAGAAGCATATTGAAAGGTCTTTCTTCCTCAGAGATGCTAGGTAGTTTCTAGCTGTCAACCTTCTGATTACCAGCTGAGCACTTAACCATTGCACCACCAGGGCTCCTTAGTTCTTTATAATAGAGTTATACTAGTATTAATTAGATCATCTTTTCATTTTCCTTTGTTGGTTCTGAACAAATGAAGGAGGAAAGATTTACTATTAAAAATATATTAATAAAATACCTTGAAAGTTAAGAAAAAAATCTTACTTTATGGAAGGCATTTGTCCCCTTCATCAATCAAATAAACTATTCATTAGATCTTAATCCTAAGGGATCTATGAACTATAAACTAATGGATAAAAATGACTAAAAAATAAAACTAAAAACCACAGTTAATTCCAACTCGTAGCAACCCCATACGTAGAGAATAGAACTAAAAAATAAATTGTTATGTGCCGTGGAGTTGGACCTGACTCATAGCGACCCCTCCTTGGGTTTCCAAGGCAGTGCCACTACAGAAGTAGATTGCCCAACTTTCCTTCCGAGGAGTGGCTGGTGGGTTTGAACTGCCAGCCTTCTGGTTAGCAGTCAAATGCCTTAGGCACTACACTACCAGAGCTCCTAACTTAGCTGTATTTAATTCCAAGAACTATAGTTTTACTTGGTCATTCAAATGCTTTGATTTTTTTTTTCCAGCCTGTTGAAAGGCTCACCAGGCCAAAAAGAAGGATTAAACCATTGTCAGTCCCTTTGCCTAAAGTGCAAATACCAAGGTACTTGGATTATTATTTTATTTATTTCCACACCTTGTTTTAAAAATAATTCAAAGAAAATTTCATATTATTTTATTATCACATAAAAATCCCTAGAGTAAATTCATGAGAAGATTATAGGGTTTATTCTCTATCATACCTCTCAGAGTATTTTAAATATATAACAGAATTTATTCATTCATGAATATGGTAAGAGCCAAAGTAAATATCTTCTGTCTAGAACCTCAAATATTTAAAAAACATAGCAATACTTCCAAGAAAGAGGCAGACCATGTTTTAAAGGAAGTTCATTTTTAGACTTCTTGTCATGAGAAGTTTTCTGATGCCTAGCTACAGATAATAATTGCATCTACCCAAAATAAAATACTCAAACTCTGCGTAGTAAGGAGTGTGATATAATTTTATGTATTTTGTATTGATAGAGAACATTCAAATTAAGTATATCTTCTCAACAACCGGTAGAAAATACTCAATATAATGATATTTATGAGTTTAATCTTCTAATGTATATGTATATGATCTAAAAAAATAAAAACATTACTGATCTTATAGTATAATTAAATACAAAATGTGATTGACCTTTTGTATTTAAGCCAAATAAATTTTAACACCCTGGTTTTAACTGTTGAAAGACTATGAAAGTATTTAAAAATTATTTCTTTTGAAAATCCAGTTTTATAGAGTATTAATACCTAAAAATCCCCTATACTTACGAATTTTCAGGGTCTTCATATTAAATTAAATATTAAATCATCAATATTCATGCATTTCCTACTTGTTAAATGCCTCCTTTGAAGAAATACTTTCTAAGTGTTTGCGTTGGTATTGGCCAGAGTGTAGCATTTAGACTTAACCCAAACCTGGTTGCTGTTGTTGTTATTTGCCATTGAGTCGGACCTGACTCATAGTGACCCCTCCTTGGGTTTCTGAGGCAGTATCACTACAGAAGTAGATTGCCCCATCTTCCTTCCGAGAAGTGGCTGGTGGTTTGAACCGCCAACCCTCTAGTTAGCTGTCAAATGCCTTAGGTACTATGCTACCAGAGCTCCTAAACCTGGATACCAGCTTAAGTAAGCATATAGGATGGCCTTGTACGGTTTATTTACCTAAACAGAGCTTTATCTTCCACATTTCTAAAATGAGGATAGTATGATCTGCCTCTTAAGGATTTTATAAATAGTTAATGAGGTTGTCCACTTACATTCAATGAGGGTGGGCGGTTCCACCCTGTGAAAAATGTCAGTGATGAAATTGTCAAGTTATATAGGTAAAGCACCTACCAAAAGCCAGGTACTCATGGAATTAATCCTCACTTCCCCTTTTCTTCAACCCAAATGCCTAATAAATGTAGAGAAAAACAGGACCACTTTAAGAAATTTTCTTCACATTATGTAAAACAAGATAACTGGAAATTCACTCATCCATCTTTTTAGTCGGGAGCTCTTGTGGCGTAGTACTTAAGGCTTTTGACTGCTAATCAGAAGGCTGGAAGTTAAAATCCACCAGCCACTCCTTGGAAGGAAGATGGGGCAATCTACTTCAGCAGTGATACTGCCTCAGAAACCCAAGGAGGGGTCGCTCTGAGTCGGATCTTTTTAGTCTACAGTTTGTTCCACAACTATTTTTGTGACTAAGGATACCAAAATTAGACACTACTTAAATGTCTAAATTTAAGGCAGTTGTTAAGAGCTATGATTAAATTACCGAAATAAAGAATCTTGGAGAAATAATAAACATTGACTACAAATTAAACTGATTATCACATAATCCCTCTGGTGATTTGAGAGGCCACTTCTCATTGATACACTATAATTCAATAAAAAGATAGCATACAGAAAACAAGTACTTAAGAATAAGAAAAATTCAGACTTAAAACGGATCGTACTATGTTACTTAAAACTTAGTGTATCATGTTAGAAATGAACGATAATTAAAATGTGCCTTGAGGGCTGAGTAAGCCATTTTCCCTCTTTTCAATTTTGAAACAAACAAACAAAAAAGGTTAAAAAATTCAATCAAAATGGCTAAATCCATGATGCTTACTTGAGTTTTCTGTTCCTGACACCTGAGCTGTATGATAATGATCTATTTCCTGTATTTACTTGCCTAAATAGAATTTTGCTCCAGGCAGTTTTTATCTGAACTTCTATGTGTAGAAACCAGAGGAGGTTCTTATTGAATTGTTTCTCCACAGCTACCTGATCTTGACAAAGCATCTAAATTGTCCTGATGTCCTCGGTTGAGCACAGGACATCACTAAGTTGCACACAGAACATATACAACTAGTCTGAGTCAGAGCAAAATGCAATTATGGGACTCAGTGCTGGTACACAGTGTACTTCTTTTTAGGCAATTCGTTTCTAAATTGAATTGTTTCACCCTTAACATAACAATGAGTTGGAAAACAAGGCAAGCTGCTACCTAATATGTCCATTCCCAAAAAGAAACACTACATTTCAAAGTTCATTTGTTAATAGGTTATCTGAACTTGGAATATATGTTCATAAAGGAAAATACAGAGCAGAAGTTTGCAATTAGGGACAGGAGGAGATAATTGAGACAAAACTGTAATTGAATAAAAGATCAGTTCAATAAAATAGTATGGAAAATCAGTACTTGAAAATTGTCCTGAGTTAAATATAAAGAAATTTAGATTGAGAATAAGAAGTTGTGGGTTTTAATCCTTTTTTTCTGCCACTAATTTTCTATGTAACGTTGAACAAATTGCATGGGGGTCATACTTAGCAGATAGATGAAAATGTACAATTAGTTTTAATTTTTCAGAAGTAGCTTTAGCCATCTCATTTGATAACTTGCTCAGTAGCTCATACATGCCAGAAAGTTATTTAAAGTTAAGTCCTTCAGTAAGTTATATTTTCTGCTTTCAATTTCTGTGAGTTCAATAAATGTTTATTGAGGAGTTTTTGTATGTGGGGTGCAGTCTGGACGAAAGCTTTAAATGGACACTTCACAAAAGAAGATATGTAGCACTCAATATCATATGACATCAGTGAGTTGCCCAGTAAAATCACAATGAGAGTGCTACTCATTCCCCAGATTGTCTTACATTTAATAACTCTCAATATCAAGTCTTAGAAAGGATCTGAAACAACTGGAGCATTAATATATTCTTACTGGGAAAAAATGGTATAGCACTTTATAAAGTTAAATATGTATCTACCATATTATCCAGCAATATTTAGCCAAGAGAAATGAAAACATGTCAACACAAAGACTTTTACACGAATGCTCACAACAGCTTTATTCATAATAGTTCAAAACTGCAAACAACTCAACTTTATGTATAAATTGACAAACAAATTGTGGTATGTCAATCTAATGGAATACTATTCAATTATAAAAATAAATAAACTAACTAAATTAAAATAAATAAACCAATTAAATTAAAACAAATAAACTAATTAAAATAAATAAACTTACTGGTATGGATGAATTTCAAAATTATTTTCCTGAGTACATGAAGCCAAACATGAATGAGTGGACACTATATGATTAATTTTACAAGAAATTTTATAACAGGAAAATCTAATCCATAATGAAGGAAAGCAGATTAGCAGTTGCTTGGGTTTATGGGTGGCAGAAGAGTGTCTGCAAAGCACACAAGAGAACTCACTGGAGTATTGGAAATCTATATTTTGATTGGTTGGGTGGTCACAGGATTTATACATTTGTCAAAACTTATAGAACGTATACTTAAAATGTATTTATTTTATTTTATGTAATTCAACTTCAACAGAGTTGATTTTCAAAAAAAGAAAAAAGAATCATGTTGTTGTTGCTATCAAGTTGCTTCTGACTCATAGCAACCCTATGTACCACAGAAGAAATACTGCCCGGTCCAGTGCCATCCCCACGATCCTTGCTATACTTGAGCCTATCATTGCAGCCACTGTGTCAATCCATCTTGTTAAGGGTCTTCCCCTTTTTCATTGACCCTCCACTTTACAAAGCATGATATCCTTCTCCTGGGAGTGTCCCTTTTTACAACATGACTAAACTAGATGAGATGAAGTCTGGCCATTCTATAGCTAAACATTTCATTAAAATGAAAAATAAAAAGATCCATGTATACAAAAACAAGAATAACATGTCCATGGGCTAAAAATGGAAAAGCACACAAGGGAGTAAGGGTTAAGCACTGGGCCTGCTGCCATCCAGGTCTAGAAACAAATAGAAGTAACAAAGTTTGACTGCTGTAAAAGATCAGGGTCTAAAATGTGCCTGTACTTGATGCGGAGTCAAAATCATTCCATGAATTTAAGAGATAGAAATGGTTTCCTTCACTGTGTAAGAAAGAAACTAACAAAATGTTTCTATCATCATCTAGGATTGTGGCTTGTGTGAAACTGCACACTTGGGACAGTGAGAGAAAGCAGAATCAGTCCTACAAATAGGAGCCAGGCCAAGGTACCCTCCAGCTTAATAGTTGTAATGTTTTCAACATAACCAGAGAACAGGATCCTCAAATCACAAAAATAAAATTTGGTTCTGGACTACAGGTATCAGGAATCTGTCAAGAAGCAACTGTAGCTACTATGGAGGAAGAAGTACAGCTGGACTGCTCCTTGGAAGCAAGAATGGCCAGACTTCCTCTCACCTCTTTGGTCAAGTTTTGGTCAGAAGAGACCATTTCCTGGGGAGGGATATCATGCTTGGTGAAATGGAAGGTTCATAAGAAAGGGAAAGAGCCTCAATAAGATGGATTGACATAGTGGCTGCAACAATGGTCTTAAGTAGAGCAAGGACTGTGAGGATGGTGCAGGAGCAGGCAGTGTTTGTTCTGCTGCACATAAGGCCACTACAAGCTGAAGCGGACTCAATGGTGTCTAACAGCACAGAGGAAGGGATAAGTGTGTAAAGAAATGGAAAAAAATGTATAATTCAAGATGATCTTAGAAATGAACATCAAAACAAAAAATCATATGGGAAAACAAATAATAAGAAAACCAAAAACCTGAACAATCAGTAGATGAAATCTCTTCTATAAAACTCAAATAATGAAGCAATCTGGAAATTATTTTACATATATACATATAATGGGTCCAAAGAAATAAAGAAAAGAATGACATTCTCCCCAAATCATCCCACCACCACCCCTCCTCAAAAAAAAGAAATCACCATACTAAAAGGAGATACATAAGTTAGGGACAAGGGGACTCAGAAAAGAATGAATCAAAAACCCTGGAAATGTATGGCGATTCCTTCAAAAGTTGGAATTAGAAATACCATTTGACCCAGCCATCCCATTACTAGGTATATACCCTAGAGAAGTGAGAGCCATGACAAGAACAGATATATGCACGCCGATGTTCATCGCAGCACTATTTACAATAGCCAAAACATGGAAACAACCTAGATGTCCATCAAATGAGGAATGGATAACCAAACTATGGTACATACACACAATGGAATACTATGCAACACTAAAGAATAATGTAGAATCTGCAAAACACCGCATAACGTGGATGAACTTGGAGGACATTATGCTGAGTGAAATAAGTCAGTCACAAAAGGACAAATATTGTATAAGTACGTTATTGTAAAACTTAAGGAAAGGTTTATCTATTGGAGGAAATTTAAAAAAAAAACCCTGGAAATGATTCACTTACTTATTAAAACTGACCATCTTAATAGATGAAATAAACACTAATCTAGACATAATTTACACAGATGCAAGTACTGTTGTTGTTGTTGTCATGTGCCCTCGAGTCAGCTCTGACTCATAGCAACCCCTCCTTGAATTTCCGAGGTGGTATCTCTAGGAAGTAGATTGCCCAACCTTCTTTCCAAGGAGTGGCTGATGGGTTTGAACCGCCAGCCTTCCGGTTAGCAGTCAAGTGCCTTAGGCACTATGCTACCAGAGCTCCTATCCTTAGGGGTAGGAAGCCCTAAATTAAAGCCCAGAGACAATCCAAGGCCCACCAGAAACCCGCCCCACATTAAGCTGTGTCTCTGTCTCCTGGAAGATGACCTGCCCTCCGGAAGCTCTCCAGAGCAGGAAATTTGAGAGTTTTTTCCACGGGTCAGATGTGAGCACAATAAAAGGAGAGCCAGTGTGGGCAAAATCCCATGACCTGTTAGGTGAATATGACAGAACCTCAGCAAGGACAGTGGAGGTGGATTGTCAGCTACCCAGGAACTTTTGAGGAAGTAACCAACCTTGGGGGTAAAGTCAATGGAACTTAAATTAGGGAACCACCAGTGATGGGAGCTCTGGTAGCGTAGTGCCTAAGGCACTTGACTGCTAACCAGAAGGTTGGTGGTTCAAACCCACCAGCCACTCCTCAGAAGGAAGATGGGGCAATCTACTGCCATAGTGATACTGTCTCAGAAACCCAAGGAGGGGTCGCTATGAGCCGGGTCCAACTCAACGGCACATAACAACAACAGTGATGTCAGGGGTATTTTCAGAATCCATGAAATCAACTCAGAGGATAAAGAGAAAACTTCTGTTTTTTAAGTTGAGAGAGCAGAAGCCTTTTTAAATAACAATCATATAAGAACTTGAAGAGAAGTTTTTCCCAGGCTCTGAAAGCCAAAACTGCCAAAATCTGAGTTTAGCAAACTAAGGAAAGCAGAGGGTCAGGAAGGAGAGCGACAGCCAACCAGCCCTCTCACTTCTCAGATCACCTGCTTTTCCGGAAAACTTTAATTACTGACTTGCAACCCTAAGAGTCTGTTATCTAAAAGTCATGAGACTGTCAGAAATGTCATTCAGTAGCAGAGAGATGTGTTCCCACTCAATAAATCTTAACGAGACAAGTGAATGACCAAAATAAAGTTTTGTTTTGATTACAGTGTGTTTGCTATGTCAATGTGCCTTTGAGACTAACAAGGTCATACCACCAGGCAACCCTAGGCCCTAACCTCTTCATTTCTGGCTTTTGGTCAGATTGCCTAAAAAGTTTTAGAGCCATCACCACCATAATCACTCAGTTATGAGTGGGAGCAGAGGCAGTGTGCACCAATGCACATGCTGGTCTTCTTCTTCTTTAAAGTGGAGGAGAGTGCAGTGATGGTGATGAGTATTAATATTTTAAATGGTGAGGAGGCTGTCTTTTAAAAAAGGCAAATAGAGACTGTTCACAGAGTTATGCAGGGAGTGGCAGTTAGTAGAATTAAGATAATGGGAGCTCTGGTAGCATAGTACCTAAAGCACTTGACTGCTAACCAGAAGGCTGGTGGTTCAAACTCACCAGCCACTCCTCAGAAGGAAGGTTAGGCAATCTACTTCCATAGTGATACTGCCTTGGAAACCCAAGGAGGGGTCACTATGAGTCAGGTCCAACTCAAGGGCACATAACAACAGCAACAACATGTGAAGTAGATTCTATTTGGACTGGCTAGCGGGATATTAAACAAAAAGTTTTAAAATGTTTGCACTATCCTCTGTATTCCATGGCAACTCTCCAGAGACACTGTGTTGCCTAATTGGCTACCCAGAAGATGTATGCTCACTACACCATTGATCCTAAGACCTGGGTTTCCTGCTTCTTTAAGGAACAGGTCACTGGATCTTGCAAAAGAATTATGAAGCATTTAACCACTAAAGATCATATTTTTATGACTGTGAATATTTGTATTCTCACTTAAATCATTGAAAGAGTTAAGTTGCCTCCCTTATATCTTATCAGCTGACTGGTCACACAAGAAAACTTGTCAGTAGCTTAGCAGAAAAGTGACCAAAAATAATTTGAAGTGACACAAAACATATCACAAACAGATTATGGAATATTAAAAATTTCTGAGTTTGTTGCATTTTCCACTTAAATCCTACCTTTTCCCACAAATATTTAGGAGGTAGTTAACAAAATAGGTAACAAAATTTGGGGAGTAGTGAACAAAATAACAAAATAAAACATATACATCACTAGATACTTAAAATAGAAAATTATTTCAAGAGAAATTTCTAAGAGAGAAGCATTTCTTCCAACTATAGTGAATATATTGTACAAATGGAAAAAAAAAAGTGCATGTAGCTATTTTTTCACTCTTGTTGAATCAGTAAGGAGTTACAGTACCCTACTGGCTATTTAAGAAAAAATACACAAGATTTATTTTCACTCCCTCCAGTATTTAAAATGTATGTGTGTTTGCATGCTTGTGTTTAGGGGAAGATATGCATTAAACTTACTAGATTGTTCTCATTTTTCCCAAAAAAAGTCATTCAAGAGGAAAGTTTATAGACTTTTTAGTAGGACATATTCACAACAAAGTACTTGAATTTACAATTACATTTTTAAGTCTTCTTAAAACCAAAGAATAGTTTAACTTAACAAGTAAAGAATGTCTTCTTTGAGCATTGTATTTTCTTAAGACCTATTTATATATGATTAAATTGACAACAGCAACTCAAAATATTAGATGAGAAACTTAGATGGCAGGGAATTTATGTTAAGGGAGGAGGAATAGCTCACAAAAGGAGGGTGAGAATGGTTGCATAATTTGAAGAATGTAATCAATGTCACTGAATTGTATGTGCAGAAACTTGAATTGGTGTATGTTTTGATGTGTATGTTCTCCACAATAAAAATAATATATATATGGCATAGTGCCTAAGGCATTTGACTGCTAACCAGAAGGCTGGCAGTTCAAACCCACCAGCCACTCCTTGGAAGGAAGGTTGGGCAACCTACTTCTGTAGTAATAATACCACCTCGGAAACCCAAGGAGGGGTCACTAGGAGTTGGATCTGACTTAACAGCCGTGGGTTTGGTTTTTTGGTTTTATATATATGTTGTTGTTACGTGCTGTCAAGTCGGACCAACTCATAGTGATATATATATACATACATATATAAAACAACATATACACATGCACACCACACACTGTCTTCTTACAGTTTGTTTCTTTCTGCTAGTCTACATTTCCATTCTTCAAGTCCACGGCTTCTTTAGATGATTTCCATTTTATGTATAGTATGTTTTACATTATTTCATTACTATTGCTTTTCTGCCCTTATAAAGTAGGGATATTTCAGGCCAGGCTAGTGTCATGCATGAAAAGATTCAGTAAGATATTTGTTTGTGGTGCTTCCCACCACAACTGGGTCAGGCCCCAGCAAAGCAAGGTCATGAGAATGTAGCCACTGTCTGGGTTGCTCCATTTTTTTGTCCTTAGGAAATTACAGGTCTTTTTTGTAAGTGGAGGGTTGAATAAGTTAGCAATGTTTATAACAATTATACATGGATTATTTCATTTTTGCCCATACTATTTTAAAATCTCTTTTTATACTCTGGCTGAGTTCCTGACCAGCTATGTGGCAAGAGGCCACTTTGTTCACACTGATCATTTTGTTTTAGAAAATATCTCAGATACAGGAGGTCATGTTGAGTAGGAGATAGGTTGAAATAACTATGAGAGTGGAACACAGCTAAGGAAAGTTAAAGCCAAATGAATGCACAGTAAAAACAAATGTCTTGAGGAAATTTTAAAAAAAAAGCCTTACTTCATTCTTGGTTTCACTTCATTTTCCCACATGACTTTCTATATAATCAGATCAGTCACTGGTGAGAATGAAGCCACTTACTACAACATATTATTCCTAACTTCCAGAAATATTCATAGTGCATGATGTTTTAAAAAGGTATGTTGTATCTTTGCAAATTTTCCGCACACTTTCTCTTTTTGTCTAGTAATATAACCATGGTCCACATTACTTAATTACTTAATCCACAGATTAAGCAGTAAAAGACAATATTATAAACTGACAGTAATGAGGAATATTAATAATATTAACTAGAACCTATCTCTGCCTAGTTCTAAATACCATATTAAGTACTGTTGCCTAAGACTGCATTAGATTTTTGGCAGTTCTATTACATTGTAGAACCACTGAATGCGAATAATCCACATGAGTCCCACCCTGTATCTGTGCCATTTTTTTTTTTTTTTTCTTTTTAGATCCAAGATCAGGATGTTATATCTGCAAGCTGAATTTCATATTTTCTTGGCTAAATTTTATTAGTGTCCAATTTTCTCATCAAAGGTCCTGGGCCACCAACAATAGCCTTTTATTATCACTTTTTCCTCTGAATTGCTCTAGCAAATTCATCCATTTCACTCATTTTGTACATCACTTATACTGCCTGATCAAGGTATTCATCCTTTAGTGAAAATTGGCTCCAAAGTTCAGAGCTCACATATCTTACTTTCAGAACCTATGGTGTGTCATACACAAAATCTGGTTTTCTGTTCAACACCTGTAAGCTTCTAGATATGTAATTAGAGTGAGTTGTACAATGGACTCTAGTACCTCTTCTTACCCTTCTTTTAGATGATGAATGGATAGGTGGATAGTCCTTTTGCAAGGTAAGTAGATGTCTTTTGCCATTGTCTGTTAGACGTGCAGATGCCCCAGCATCATTTTTAGGAATTTCTACTAAACATTTATAAAGCAGGCTCTGACTATCACAGAGGGATTCAGAAAGGCCATGTGGCTTCAGCCTGTTATTCTGGAAGAGTCTCAGATTTAGACCTTATTTCTAAATGAAGTAGTATGTACAGCTACTGAGATATACTGAGAAGATTAAACTATGTCACTGGCAATCAATTTTAAACTCTTGTCCCACTATCACACCATCCCACTTGGTGCATTGTGAATAAACAGTTGGTAAAATTGAGGGTCAGCAAAAAAGAAGAAGAGCCTCCGCAAGATGGATTGACACAGTGGCTGGAACAATGGGCTCAAGACTAGTGTAAAAAATGGCATGGGGGCAGGATCTGCTCCTCTAACTTCACAAGCAGGGAGAAGGATTAAGATCCACATCAACAGGCCAAGCCTGATTCCTATGGAGTGGAGGTCACACATGCCACCACTCTTCAACCTTTTCACCAATTCTGACACCAACTGTCCCTGCCGGCACTTACTACTTCTCTGCTGGGTTCCATAATTTGTTGAAATGACCACACAGAACTCTCAGATAATACTCGCAATTATGGAGTTTATTAGGGAAGTGACACTTACAATTCAGGTTCAGGAAAGCTCAGCATACAATTCTTTGTTCAGGACAGCCTCTTAGCCATGACAGCAAGCACACCTCTCTTTGGCCCTCAGCCTCCTAGCCTGGCCTCTGCCCTGCTCAGGCAAGAGTTAAAAAGCTCTTGTAGCTCTGCTGATAGGTGCCCAAGGAGGTCCTCCACTCCACCAGCAATGCTCCTGCCCAAAGGCAGCTTTATTGCTCTGTGGGTCAGGAAGCCCACTGCTCTAACTCTTGCCATTCTCTTGGTTCTACTGCCTCTGCCGTGGCAGTTTCTCTCTCACCATCTCAGCAAAGTGTTCTAGCTCTCTGTCTCCCAGATCTGTGCTCCACCGTTGGCTTTTCTTTCTTGATGGCAGTGAGATTCCCTTTCTTTCCTCTGGGATAGGTCATGGTAAACCTAACAGATGGTAAAACTAACCAGTCCTCACGTTAGTGTTCCATACACTTTATTTCCCTGATCCCACCTCCACCAGGGTGCCAGGTACCTAAATTATGAACAAGCTAGCCAATCTCCTTAGTGGGTCACAAGAACCTCACTTTTGCATAGTTCCACCCAATCTTCAGGTGGAAGTCACAAAGACCATGGCTAGAAAAGCTGTATTAGTAATTCACTGAACCACACATAGCAATGATTGTAAGGATGGCACAGGACCAGACAATGTTTTGTGTTGTTATACATAGTGTTGCTATGAGTCAGAATTGACCTGATGGCATCTAGCAAAAAAAAAAAAAAAATTATTATATGAATAACAGAATGATACTGCATTGTATTTTGGAGTTAAAAGCAAAGTTTTAACTTGTAAATGTAAGTATTTAAAATTGTACAACTTTGTATCACCCTTTTTTAGAATTTCTTTATTTTTTTTAATATTCTAGTCACATTAATAAATGGAGAGAAATTAGGATTTTCTCAATCTCTCGGAGATCCTAGTGGCAAATGAACATCATAATCCCATTATTGGAATGTTCTCCCCATGGTGCTTATGGCTGTTTACATCAAACTTATTCTAATTTAACAAATCCTCCTACAAGCTAATTCTTCTTGAGGTTGTTTCTTCTATTTCATACATTTTCAATAAGCATCAGTAATTTCATGAATCATTGTACCAGGTTCAGTGAAGGAAAAACACCATCATCAACAACAAAATATGATCCTTTGACTCAAGCTACTTACCATTCCCACAGACAAATTTATAATTACTTACAGCACAAAATAAAGGAGTGAGTATCATAATCCAGGAATAAACAAACTTACCTGACATCAAAAATAAATATATATAAGTCAGAGTAAGAGATTTGGGGGAAGATTGCCTTATTTCTACACTATGTGCAATCTCAGTTGTAGTCACAAAATTCTTCTTGGTCTCTTTGTTCCCACTTCCTGCTTTTAACTCTACTTGCCATTCATTGTGACAAAGAGTATTTCTAGCACACATCATATGTGAGAATAAACTGGTCCAACTGGGAGAGAATCCACAGTCACAATTTTCCCTGACACTCTTGCTGCCAACAATCCATCCTACTCTTTGTTCCAGTTCTGGTGGTTCTTGAGCTGACATAGTGATGAATATCATCTTGCTGAGGCTCTATCCCGATAGCCAGCTTGTCCTAGGGGTACACAATATTCTTCTTTTCAGTATAATTCAAGTGATAAAAGGCTACAATTTTCAAATGGGATTTTATTTATAAAGAAAGATCCAAAGAAGCAAATGAACTCTTAGTTATTCTACTGTAACCTTCATGTTGTTGTTGTGGTTGTGGTGGTGGTTGTTGTTAGGTGACATCAAGTAGGCTCTGACTTATAGTGACCCTATGTGGTATTGGCTAAGAAAACTGAAAGTATCATGGACTGCCAGAAGAATGAAATTCTTGGAAGATGTGCAGCCAGAATATTCCTTGGAGGCGAGAATGGGCAAACTTTGTCTCACCTACTTTGGTCATGTTGTCAGAAGAGGCCATTCGTGGGAGAAGAATATCATGCTTGGTAAAGTGGAGAGCCAGCAAAGAAGGAGAAGGCCCTTAATGAGATAGATTGACAAAGTGGCAGCAACAATGGGCGCAGTTACAGCAAGGATTGTGAGGCTGGCACAGGACTGGGCAGTGTATCATTCTGTTGTATATAGCATCACTATAAGTAACCTTCATAGATTAGATTAAGATACTAAAGGGCACACAGCCCCCAATTTCATTTCTTCAACCCTATATCTTTGGGTGTGTCTTGGACATTTTTATTAATGTTAAAAACTGGTTCTCTTTGTAGGTAAATCTTAGCTTGCTCACCTATTGTCTTGTGTAGTATGATTTCCATTATTATGAGCATGAAATTACAGAGCTGTGTTAGCCACCCACCTGTAGCTCTGGTGGCGTAGTGCCTATGGCACTTGACTGCTAATCAGAAAGCTGGCGGTTCAATCTCACCAGCCACTCCTCAGAAGGAAGGTTGGACAATCTACTTCCGTAATGATATCGCCTTGGAAACCCAGGGAGAAGTCACTATGAGTCAGATCTGACTCGACAGCAGTGAGTTTTTTTGAGTTGCAGTTTCTGGAGCCTGGAAAAAATGTTTAGTGATCTAGCAAAGAAAATGTTGTAGGTAAACATGAATGATCAAATTGCAGTTTGGATTCACAATATAACAACTTATTCCAAGGAAATTTTAGAATTGTATTTTTCATCATAGATGCAGAGAAAACAGGCACTAAAGTGGAAGAATGCTGAGAGTGCACTCAAGTCAGAGCTACAGGTTTTCTGGGTCAGTTCTCAGGTTAATGATCAAGACTAAGAATCCTCTGTACTAAGTGATGTAGAACCTGAGCAAGATATTAGAAACCAGTGCAGACAAAATTGCTAAAAATAAGACCAACATGCACCTACAGAAGAGGAGCCAACCATAATGACAGAGAGAATATTCCCCTTGTCAAATTATCCAATGATTTAGAGTTCATTGTGTATACATATATAGGAGCTCTAGTGGCATAGTGGATAAGGTACTTGACTGCTAACCAGAAGGTGAGCAGTTCAAACCTACCAGTTGCTCCATGGAAGGAAGACTGGGCAATCTACTTCCATAAAGATTTACTGCCTCAGAAACCCAAAGGGAGTTGCTATGAGTGGGAAACGACTCAACGGCAGTGAGTATGTATACATACAAATGGAAAACTATATATATTTATTAATACAGACTTTGGTGATATACAATGAGCCTTTCTATGCTACTTCCACAATGCACAAAGAAAACTTCTTTGTGTACTGTTATATAAAAGACATGGATTGAAAAAATCCTATTTAACTATTATATTTGTCGTCCTGATACTTAGAGGAGTTATGTTAATAAGAGTTCTACTTGCCTGCTAATGACAGAAAACCTACAGAAACAGCAGTTTAAGCAAGTTTGAAGTTTATTACCCTCTTACATAACCATGAACAATCTCAACCCAGTATGGTGGTGGCATATATGGTGGCCCTTCTTTCTTGTTACTCACCATCACAATATGTAGTTTACAACAGGTGGTCCAGGATGAAGCTCCAGCTTCAACCATTATGTCTCTACCCTCCAACAAATAAGAAGGATAAAGGGAATTCCACCTACATCCCCTTGGCCAGAACTGAGTCACTGACCACAACCATCTGCAAGGGAAAGTTTGAATTGCAGTACTTATTCTAAGCAGCCACAGGCCCAGACAAAAATCAGTCTATCATGGTGGAAAAAGAAAACAGAACCAAATAGCAGTGTTTGCTGCAACAGCTCAAACGCCATCTACTTTACATCTTTATTATCTCTGTATATCCACTGCCTCTAATCTTATCCACAGTTGAATCTTAATAATGTCAGAAAGGAGTCAGGTTAGGAAGAACTCTCCAATGTTGGACTTCTACCAAAACAGAGCCTTCTTTATAAGAGATATAGATGTTCGTCTAAGAACATTTTCTAAGATCACCTAGAAGATGTCCCCTATAACAATGGTCCCAAGCCCACAGGTCTAAGGTCACTAGCCTGGATCGTAACAAAATGATGAAGAAAAGTAATATTCCTACATGGGCATAGTGCATTATCTACATAATTATACAATCTGATGAAGAGCTCAAATTAAGGCTCTCTCATTCCTGAAAGTCATGAGCTTCTGTCTGGGACTAGGATAGACTCAATAAAACTGTCTGTGATCTTATGATATGTACTTATCCTCTAAATCAAACACTGTATAATCTGAGTAAACTGTAGGGTTCTAAAATATTAACTGTGTTTATCTCTACATGGGACGATAACCAGTGATTCTGTGTCTCATTCTTTCCTCTTCAAGTTTTCTCATTGAGAATATTATACTTTTGAAATTTTATTATTAAACAAATATTAGAAAATTAGAAACATTAGAAATTAGAAAAGAAACACTTAAGAAAGACCTTTTAAATATGTGTACAAAATGAGCCTATATTAGTTTGCTGTGTAACAAATAACTTCCAAAATTAGGTGGCCTTAATAACAATGAGAGAGCCTGAACAATACAACAAATAACAAATAACAACAAATAAACAAAAACAAAAAAACAACAAATAACAATGAACATTTATTATCTCACAATTTATGTGGGTAAGGAATTTAAAAGCAGCTTAGTTGGGTGACCCTGGCTCAAGGTCTCTGATGAAGTTGTAGTCAGGAAGTCAGCAAGGGCTGCAGTTATATGAAGGCTTGCAGTTATATGAAGAGTTGTATATCTCTTCCAACATATAGTACATATACACACTTCCCACATATATCACTCATAGGGCTGGGGGCTTCAGTTCCTCACCATGTGTGCCTTTTCATAGACAGCTTGAATGTCCTCAGGACATGGCAGTTGACTTTCCCTACCTAAGAGAGCTGAAAGGAAGGCAGAAGTTACAGTGACTTTTATGGCCTAGTATCAGAAGTCACACATCATCACTGTACCATATATCATTCATTAGAAGCAAGTTGAGGTCTTATCCACACTGAAGGGAAGGGGAATTAAGCATCACTTCTTGAAGGGAGCATTGTGTAAGGGAGAAAAAAAAAAAGGGACTATATCATACTTATGAAAAAGACATGAATGCTACCGGACTGAATCAAGATTTCCAGAAATCTAGTGTACAAGATAACAGGTCCACAGACTACATGGCTGCTGATTCAGGATCCCATGAAACAAAAATTAACTATGGATAATTAAATGCACTGAACAATTACTATGAGATCTATATAGGAATATTGCTGATGTTTTGATATTCTGTTTTAGATATATAAGAAATCATTTTTCTCCTTTATTCTTAATTATCTAACTAGTGGGTTTTGTTTATTTATTTGTTTGTTTTTACCTACAGACTTAGACTGGCTCTTGTTATACTATTGTTATACTATTCCTATGTTTTTATATAAAATCAATTAATCAAGAGGATAAACAAGAAATATAAGAGGAATATAAAACTGAGAACCAGAAAAGAAATTTTAAGTCATTAAAAGAAAGAATTAGAAGATGAAAAAATTCTTAATCGATATTGTGCCATCAGTTAAAGAAATAGCTGGTTCTTGCATTGAGAATAATAACAATAAACAGACTTCAAATGGGTTTAGATAATGTAACTCTCCAATTAGAAGATTCTGTTGATTAACTGGAACTCTCCTGAATAGTGGTTAAAGCATTGGGCTGCTAACCAAAAGGTCATCAGTTTGAAGCCACCAGCTGCTCTGAGAGAGCAAGATGAAGCAGTCTACTTCTGTAAAGATTTACAGCCTTAGGGGGGTTCCAGCAAGATGGCGGACTAGA
>NW_006921588.1:37535358-37540923 GCF_000298275.1 Orycteropus afer afer
TGAGACAAAGTATATGTGAACTGCTGTATGAAAAGTGAATTTACTCTGTAAATCTTCACCCAAATCCTAATTAAAAAAAAAAAAAAAAAGATTTACAGCCTTAGAAATCCTATGGGGCAGTTCTGCTCTGTCCTAAAGGGTCACTATGTGTGAGAATCAACTCAGTGGCAGTGGGTTTCTTGAAAGGAGGCATGTCAAAGAATTTCTGTGCAAGTTTTAAACTACCACAGAACCAACATTCATACACAGAGGAGAAACAAACGCATACATACACAGACAGGCACATGTTGTATATTGAAAAAATAATAATAATCCTAGGATAACATAGGACTCTCAAATATAGTTATATCTGTTGTTCAGTGCCATTGAGTTGGCTCTGACTCATAGCAACCCTGTGTACATGTGTCATCCTCATAATCCTTGCTATGCTTCAGCCCATTGTTGCAGCCACTATGCAAATACATCTCGTTAATGGTCTTGCCCTTTTTTGCTGACCCTCTGCTTTACCAAGCATGACATCCTTCTGCAGAAAATGGTCCCTTCTGACAACATGACTGAAGTAGGTGAGACAAAGTCTGGCCATTCTCGCTTCCAAGGAGCATTCTGACTGTTCTCCCAGGACAGATTTGTTCCTTCTCCTGGCATTTTCATGTATTCTTCACAAAAACCACAATTCAAAGTCATCAACTCTTCCCTGATCTTTCTTATTCATTGTCCAGCTTTCACATGCATACAAGGGGATTGAAAACACCCTGTCTTGGGTTAGCCACATCTTAGTCTTCAAAGTGATATCTTAGCTCCTTAACACTTTAAAGAGGTATTTCGCAGCAGATTTGCCCAGTAATAAGATGTCTGATTTTTTTTTATTATTTTTATTTTTGTTGTGATTTGGGTGAAAGTTTACAGAGCAAATACATACAGCAGTTCGTACACATTTTGTTTCATGGCATTGACTGCAGTTCCCCACAGTGTAATACCTCTCTTCTCACTTCCTCCCTGTAGTTACCTCTTCCCTGTGTCCTTCTTTCCTATCCATTCCTGCCCCCTGAGCTATCCCCCTTTGAAAATACTGCCCTTCTGTTCTCCCATGATTGATCATTCTAAGGAGTGTATCTACCTGATGTCTATTGTTTGGAGTGAGTTCAATTCCAGACCTGAAAGGTAACTAGGGCCCATAGTCTTGGGGGACACAACAAGCTCTAGCAGACCAGTAAACCTGGTCTTTTTATGATTTGAGTTTGGATCCACATTGTTCTCCCACTCTATCCAGGATCTCCTGCACTGATCCCCACTGAGTGGTTGACAGTGGTAACTCAATACCACCTAGTTTTTCTGGTCTCATGGTCGTATAGCTGAGAATGGCATGGTCCATTAATCCCTTGGACTACTTGTTTCCATGAATCTTTGGTTTTCTTCATTCTTCTGGATGAGGAAAGCCCTATTGTTTCATCTACATGGCCACTTGCTTGTAAGCTTTTAAGACCCCAGTTGCTAATAGCCAAAGTAGGATGTAGAACAATGTTTTTTGTAGTATGTTAGGCCAATTGAACTTGATGTCCCCTGTGACAATGATCCCAAGATTACAGGTTTGATTATTCGCTCCCTCATGGTGGTTGGCTGTGGCTAAGAAGTTATCATACCTTTGTCCCTTGTTAGCTCTATTATATATATATGAACATTCCTATGTTGTTGTTGTTGTTATGTGCCGTGGAGTCGGCCCCGACTCATAGCGACCCCTCCTTGGGTTTCCAAGGCAGTATCACTACGGAAGTAGGATTGCCCAACCTTCCTTCCGAGGAGTGGCTGGTGGGTTTGAACCGCCAGCCGTCTGGTTAGCAGGCAAGTGTCTTAGCCACTATGCTACCAGAACATTCCTATAGCACATACAAATACATATATAGAAATGTCGTTTGCCAACCTTATATATGGTCTTGGGTATACTCCTTTTTACCTAGACATACCTGATCATTCAGCCTGTGTACTTAATCCATAGATTAATATTTGGTATCGTGGAGAACACAGTATTGTACATGTAAAAGGGTTTATCTTTTTTGTCTGTACCTCTTGTGCACCTCTCTGTGTTTTCATTCCTTAGTGTTATTGTGTTGGTCACTCACTTTTGGTATATTGCCTTTCCCTTCACCCAAATCAATACTTGTCTCCACCTAGCTGGCAGTGTTCCCTCCCTTACCCTCCTATCACTAGTAACCAACAAAGTTTCCTTCTATACATAACATTTCCTTGACTTTTACAATAGTAAACTAATACTATATTTGTCTTGTGATTGACTTATTTCACTCAGCATATTGTCCTATAAGTTCATCCACATTATGCAGTGTTTCACAGATTCTACATTATTCTTTGTGTTGCATAATATTCCATTGTGTTTATATACCATCATTTGGTTATCTATTCTTCTGCTAATGGGCACTTAGATTGTTTCCATCTCTTTGCTATTGTGAATAGTGCTGTGATGAATATGAGTGTGGACATATCTGTTCTTCTCCTGGCTCTCACTTCTTTAGGATATATACTTAGTAATAGGATTGCTAGATCAAAATGATACTTCTATTTCCAATTTTTTAAGGAATCACCACACTGATTTCCAAAGTGGTTGTATGATATTACAGTTCCATCAGCACTGTATGAGAGTCTCAGTCTCTCCATACGCTCACCAGTATTTGTTATTTTCTGTGTTGTTGAACTTTGCTATTAGTGCTGGGGTGAGATGGTATCTCATGTTTGTTTTGATTTGCATTTCTTTAATAGCTAATGATCACAAACATTTCTTAATGTGTTTGTTGGCTGCCTGAGTATCTTCTTTGGTCAAGTGTCTGTTACTGTCTTCTGCCCATTTTTCAATTGGATTGTTTTCTTTTTGATGTTGACGTGTTGGAGTTTTCTATATATCTTAGAGATAAGTCCTTTGTCAGATATGTTGTTTCTGAATATTTTTTCCTAATCTGTAGGCTCTCTTTTCACTCTTTTGGAGAAGTCTTTTGAAGCACATCAAAATTTAATTTTTAGAAGGTCTCAATAATCTAGTTTATCTTCTGCTATTTTGTGCATTTTGGGCTATGCTTGGTAGTCTATTTATGCATATTTTAGGGCCCCTGAGTTTGATCCTATTTTTCCCTTGAGGTACGAGCTATGATTTCTTATCCAGTCTCTTGAGTAGTACATTTAATCCATTTATATTCAGTGTAATTTTCAACAAGTTGAATTTGTTGCTGTCATTTTTTATGTGCTTTTTCATGGTGTTGTTGATTTCTTTGTTCTATATAATTTTCTGTGCTGAGCTCATTTTGTTTATGAATCGTGTTATCATTTCCTTCATTGCTATTGTTTAATATTTGCTAATATTTGTGCTTGTCTTCTTTTTTATTTTGAATGGAAGGTTTATTATTCTTCTTTGAGGTTACCCTGTGATTTATAATTTTCTTCCCAAGTTTAGAACTGTCTGTTCTATCTCACAATTGTCTTGACTTCCTCAACATTTAGAAGTTCTGTTACTACACTATTTATTCCATTTTTTTTAATTTGTAGTTGTGCTCATTTACCAATTGATATCTCTGATTCCCTGTTTATAGTCTTGTGAGCTTATTTTACTTTGGACACTTCTATAACTGGGTTGGTTTCTGGGTTATGTGATCATGTGTGTTAATCGTCAGTTTTTTACTGTTTTTGGTTCTCTGTCCATAGAACTCCTTTTAGCATATCTTATAATGTTGATCTGGTTTTAACCAATTCCCTTAATTTTCATTTACCTGCAAATGTCCTAATTTCACCATTATATTTGAGGAACAATTTTGCTATTTATATAATTCTTGGTTGGAAATTCTTTTCTTTCAGGGTTCTACATATATATCATCTTATTGCCTTCTCACCTGCATGGTTTCTGCTGAGAAATCAAAGCTTAGTCTTGGTGGTTCCCCTTTGTAGATATGTTTTCATTTTTCCCGTGCTGCTTTCAGGATTCTTTCTTTGTCTTTGGTTTTGGTGAGTTTGATGATGATATGTCTTGGTGATTTTCATTTGGGGTCTATCCTGTTTGGTGTTTGTTGGACTTCTTGAATGGATATATTCTCATCTTTCAACATATTAGGGAAATTATCTTCCAACAAATCTTTGACAACTTTTTCTGTGGTTTTTGTCTCTTCCTCTTCTAGAATTCCTGTTATACATAAGTTATTCCTTTTGATGGTATCCCACATGAATCTTAGGCTTTCTTCATTTTGTTTTGATCTTTTTTCTGATTGATCCATTAACATAGTACAATTGAGGTATTTGTCTTCAATCTCATTAATTCTGTCTTCCATTGATTTGATTCTACTCCTTTGCCTGTTCAATGTGTTATTTATTTCTGGCATTTGTTCATCTTCTGGATTTCTATTTGTAGATTTTGTATCATTTCTAATTTTTCATTTATTTTTTTCATTTTGTTCTTGTATTGTTTTCCTAACATTGTTTTCCTAATTTTGTCAGTGTTTTACTCAATCTGTCTCTCAATCCATTGAAGGTACCTAAATATAATTCTTTTGAATTACTTATCATGGAGTTCTCATGCTGTTTCTTCCTCACAGATGGTTTCTGGGTCTGTATCCTGATCCCTTGTTTCTACTACTTTATCTTGTCTCTTTGTGTGGACTGTGGTGGTCTGTTGTATCCAAGAAATTGTGATGTCATTGTATTTACATTTAATTGATGTTGCATGTTTGTGTGATTCGCCCAAGATATTTTTCCCCCTTTGTTTTGTTTTGATATATCTGAGTAAGCAGGGTACTGTGCTCCTGTATTCACTAGTTGACAGCACTTAGACACACACCACCTGTATCCTTTTGGGTGTGATATAGAATGAGAATGTGTACACAGGTCTCTGTTAGCTGTTCAGAAGAGCAGTTAAGGGGGAGTCGAGCTAGTATGGACTATTGTATATTATTGGTCAGTAGGTGCAAAAGCAAGTGGTGGCCCTCACTAGTGGGTGGGGTGCAAGAGGTGCAGTATGATTGGGTTATATGGACACAGTTGCTGTCTCTCACTCAGACAAAAAAAATCAAAACAACCACTAAAAAAATAAAAGCAAGAGGTCAAAAAATACAAACTGCATGAACAAAGAGGAACAATCACAAAAATAAAAAAGGAAAGGCAATAAATGAGAAGAAATATTTAAAGAAATACTTTGAAAAGACAAAAGAAATGTAAATAGATAAAGATCTAAAAAAAAAAAAGAACATAATATCTGGGAAGAGGGGAGTAAAAGAGAAAGAGTAAAAAGCATGATAAAGAAAAAAATGAGAAAACTGCAAAAAGAAACACAAGTGATGGGAAGAACCAAAGAAAGAAAAAAGATGGGAATCATGAAAAGGGAAGAGAAAATAAAACAAAAACTAGAACCTGAGAAGGGAAAAAGAAAGAAAAAAAAATTAAAAAGAAGAAAAAATTAATAAGTTTTTTAAAAAAAAAAGAACTAGGGATGGGATAGGTGATCCAGGCTCCATCAGGGCACACAGACAGGGAGGGAAATTCTGCTGGTCTACAAGGTGAATGGAGGTGGGGGATGGCTAC
>NW_006921588.1:37541663-37546905 GCF_000298275.1 Orycteropus afer afer
TTTTTTTCATGCTGAGCTGTAATCTGCACTGAAGACTGTAGTCTTTAATGTTCATCAGTAAGTGCTTCAAGTCATCTTCACTTGGAACAAGCATGGTTGTGTCATCTGTATTTCACAGGTTGTTAATGAGTCTTCTTCCAATCCTGATGCCAGCTTCCTATATTATTTACTCAGTATACATATTGCATGGTGAAAGGATACAACCCTGATGCACATGTTTCCTGATTTTAAACCATGCAATATTCCCTTGTTCTGGTCAAATGACAGCCTCTTGGTCTATGTACAGGTTTCTCATGAGCACAATTAAGTGTTCTGGAATTCCCATTCTTCACAATGTTATCCATAATTTGTTATGATCTACACTGTCAAATGCCTTTGTATAGTCAATAAATTACAGGTAAGTATCTTTCTGATATTGTTGACTTTCAGCCAAGATCCATCTTACACCAGCAATGATAAGGCATCCCTGGGACCAGCAGAAGGCAGTATTTGTGTGCTAGGAGCCGCCCCCGGGTGCAGGCCAGAGTAACCCAGCCCTAGAACCAGTGGAAGGTGGGTTTTTGCCCCTGAGGCAGGCTGAGTAAGCTAACAGGGCCAGAGCCATGTAGAACAGCTAGAAGAAACAAACTTGTCTGTCAGTTTATCCTATTGTGAAGCTTGAATGTTGCTGTGAGGCTGGAGGCTGTGCCATGGGAGTTTCCAATGCCAGCAGGGTTACCCATGGTGAACAGCTTTCAGCAGAGCCTCTACCCTAGGACAGACTCAGAAGAAGAAGGCCATCCACTTCTCAAAGAATTGGCCAGTGAAAATCTTATGAGTAGCAGTGAAACATTGTGCGATATAGTGCTGGAGGATGAGCCTCTCATGTCTGAAGGCACTCAAAATATGACTGGAGAAGAGCTGCCTCCTCAGAGAAGAGCCAATCTTAATGATTTACATAGAGTAAAGCTGTCAGGACCCCCATTTGTTAATGTGGCACATCTTAAGATGAGAAGAAACAGCTGCAAACATCCATTAATAATTGGAACATGGAATGTACTAGGTATGAATCTGGGAAAATTAGAAGTTGTCAAAAATGAAATTGAATGCATAAAGATCAATATCCTGGGCATTAGTGAGCTAAAATAGACTGGTTTTGGCCATTCTGAATCAGATGATCATATGATCTACTATGCCAAGAATGACAAATTGAGGAAGAATGGCATGGCATTCATCATCACAAAGAATATATCAAGATCTATCCTGTCAGTAACAGGATGATATCCATACATGTACGAGAAAGACCAGTTACTACTACTATTATTCAAATTTATACATTCTGGTAGTTAAAGGTGTATGCCACCTTGGTTGGTCCTGGTTGAGTGGCTGGGCAGCTGGTGGTAGTTATTCTCCATGATGAGACTGGCAATCAGCTCCATGGTGGGATCTACCACAAGCAGCTGAGTAGCTGCTGTAGAGATGTGGTTTGCTTCCGTATATAAGCAGCAGCTTTGGGAATGATCTCTAGATAATGGCACACTTGAACCTTGTGTGTAGCCGAGTCATTGTTCAGCAGCCTGCCATGCTCTGCCAATCTTGGGATTTTAATGGACTTGAATCAATGGCCTCCTGTGTGTTTGGTAATATCAGGACTGTGCCTTGTTACTTGTCGATCTTGGGTTTGTCAGCCTCAGCAGCCAGCAGCTGAGTGAAGAAAAGCCTCCAGCTTCAGTAGGCCAGGAACAGGAGGCAGAGCTGAAGCCCAAGGTTGAGGTGCTTTCACCCAGACCATACAGCCTGGCACTTTGAATTTGGACTTAAAGCCTCCAGACTGTAAGAGAATAAATTCATGTTTGTTAAGGCCATCCCATTTGTGGTATATTCCTGTCAGAGCAGCACTAGGTAACCAAAACACGCACCAACTACCAAAGCCAAAGATGAAGAAACTGAAGATTTTTACCAACTTCTGCAGTCTGAAATTGACCAAACATGCAATCAAGATGTATTATTTATCACTGGTGATTGGAATGCAAAAGTTGGAAATGAAGAAGAATCACCAGTAGTTGGGAAATTTGGTCTTGGTGATAGAAATGTTGCTGGAGATCGCATGACAGAATTTTGCAAGAACAACAACTTATTCACTGCAAATACCTTTTCTCAACACAAACGGCAGCTATACATATGTACTTTGCCAAATGGAGTAAACTGAAATCAGTTTGACTACATTTGTGGCAATAGGTGATGGAGAAGCTCAATATCTTCAGCCAAAACAAGATCAGGAGCTGATCAAGGCCATCAACTGCTCATATGCAAGTTCGACTTGAAGCTGAAGACAATTAAAACAAGTCCATGAGGGTCAAAATATGACCTTGACTATGTTATGTTGTTATGCGCCATCAAATCAAACCCGACTCATAGCGACCCCTCCTTGGGTTTCCGAGGCAATATCACTATGGAAGTAGATTGCCCCATCTTCCTTCTGAGGAGTGGCTGGTGGGTTTGAATCGCCAGCCTTCTGGTTAGCAGTCAAGTGCCTTAGGCTATATCCCTCCTGAATTTGTTGTTGTTGCTGTTGTTATTTGCCGTCGAGTCGGAATTTTAGAGACCAACTAAAGAATAGATTTGATGCATTGAACACCAGTGACCGAAAACCAGAGGAATTGTGGGATGGCATCAAGAGCATCATCATTGAAGAAAGCAAGAGGTCATTAAAAAGACAGAAAAGGAAGAAAAGACCAAAATGGATGTCAGAAGAGACACTGAAACTTGCCCTTTTATGGAGAGTAGCTAAAGCAGATAGAATCGACAGGATAAAAGAGCTGAACAGATTTCAAAGAGCAGCTCAACAAGACAAAGTCAATTATTGTAATGAAATGTTCAAAGACCTGGAGTTGGAAAACCAGAAGGGAACAACACACTCAGCATTTCTCAGCTGAAAAAAATTAAGCCTTGAGTTGCAAAATTGAAAGATTTCATGTTGAAAGATGTAGGAAACATCAAAAGAAGATGGAAGGAATACACAGAGTCACTGTACCAAAAGGAATTGGCAGATGATCAGCCACTTCAGGAGGTGGCATATGAACAAGAACCAATGGAATTGAAAGAAGAAGTTGAAGCTGCACTGAAGGAATTGGCAAAGAACAAGGCTCCAGGAATTGATGAAATATCCATTGAGATGTTCCAACAAATGGATGCTGTGCTAGAGGCACTCACTCATCTATGCCAAGAGAAGACAGCTGCCTGGCCACCTGACTGGAAGAGATCCATATTTGTACCCATTCCAAAGAAAGATGATCCTACAGAATGTGGAAATTATCTAACAATATCTTTGATACCACACACAAGTAAAATCTTACTGAAGATAATTCAAACACTGTTGCAGCGTATATTGAATACCAGAAAGATATTTACTAGTATTTTATTGACTATTCAAAGGCATTTGATTGCGTGGATCATAACAAATTGCAGATAACATTGAGAAGAATGGGAATCCCAGAACACTTAATTGTGCTCTTGAGGAACCTGTACATAGACCAGGAGGATGTCATTTGAACAGAATGAGGAGATACTGTATGGTTTAAAATTAGGAAGGGTATGCATCAGGGTAGTATCCTTTCACCATACTTATTCAATTTGTATGTATTCGAGAACTGGACTATATGAAGAAGAACATGGCATCAGGATTGGGGGAAGGGTCATTAACAGCCTGTGATGTGCAGACAACACAACTTTGCTTGCTGAAAGTGAGGATGACTTGGAGCACTTACTGAGGAAGATTAAAGACTGCAGTCTGCAGTATGGACTACACCTCAATATAAAGAAAACAAAAATCCCCACAACTGGACCAATAAACAGTATCATGATAGATGGAGAAAAGATTGAAGTTGTCAAAGACTTCATATTGCTTGACTGCTAACCAGAAGGTTGGCGGTTCAAACCCACCAGCCACTCCTCAGAAGGAAGGTTGGGCAATCTACTTCCATAGTGACATTGCCTCGGAAACCCAAGGAGTGGTCGCTATGAGTTGGGTCCGACTCGACGGCACATAACAACAACAACAACATAACCAGTCAATGGAAGCGGCAGTCAAGACATCAGATGACGTATTGCATTGGGCAAATCTGTTGCAAAAGACCTCTTTCGAGTGCTGAAGAGCAAAGATGTCTCTTTGAAGACTAAGATGTGCCTGACCCAAGCCATGGTATTTTCAATTGCCTCATATGCATGTGAGAGCTGGACAACGGATAAGGAAAACTGAAGAGGAATTGATGCTTTTGAGTTTGCAGCATTGGCAAAGAATGCTGACAGTACCATGGACTGCTAAAAGGACTAACAAATCTGTTCTGGAAGAAGTGCAGCCAGAATGCTCCTTGAAGTGAGAATGGCCAGACTCCGTCTCACCTACTTTGGTCATGTTGTCAGAAGGGACCATTCTCTTGATAAAGTGCAGGGTCAACAAAAGAGGGAAAGGCCCTCAACAAGATGAATTGACATAGTAGCTGCTGCAATGGGCTCGGGTATAGTAGGGATTGTGAGGCTGGCACTGGACCAGGCAGTGTTTCGTTCTGCTGTACATAGGGTCACTATGAGTTGGAGATCACTGGAAGACACCTAACAACAATAACGTACTATGAGAAGCATGAATAGATAGTCATTTAAGAATCTTTCCAGCTCTGATACTCTAGATGTCTGCTCTAATTTAAGGTTCATTACCTAAGTCCATTACTAATCCATCCATCTTCGTCTCTTAAGTCTCCTTTTCAGAAATTTTATGGGGAAGCCTTTGACCAAAGCATGCTCAGCAATCAAGTCTGCTAATACCTGAGGTATTTCCTTATGCTTGTTTTCTTCCAAATTCTCCAATCCGCATTTCATGTAACAGTCCTAAATACTCATCTGTTATCTCTGACATAGAAGAGGTATAGGGCAAAGCAGATAGCAAGAGAAACCGTGTTCCACGGGGACAAGAACACTACCATTTTCGTATCTAGGTATAAGACCAGCACAACAGCATTTAACTTTGAAATTGACTAAAATGAGGCTGATCGTACTCTTTGTACAATCTGGATAGTGCAGCACTGGCTGAACAAGTTGTACTTTGTAGCTTTGGGCTAGAGTCTCTCTCCTTGTTTCCTGGGAATTAAAATTAAAAAAAAAAAAAAGGCTGCAGAGTGGGAGGGGTGGAGGGTAGCGAGAGGTGTCAGAAATAGCCGGCAGCGTCTTAGCATCAGGAGGTAGGCGCATTTGGCTGGGCAAATTTGGA
>NW_006921588.1:37547038-37553204 GCF_000298275.1 Orycteropus afer afer
ACCCACTTCATGCACGCCTCCGGCTGCGAAGGGACGTGAGTCTGGTTGGTGGCAGAGGAGGTTTGCGCCGCGAGAGCGGACTGCTCAGGCCGGGGAACCACCCTTCCCCTGCTCAGGACCACCGCCCAGTCATGGGCTATCAAGGGCAGCTGTCGATCATCCCGCCGCAGGTAAAACTGGAGAGTGAAGCACCTTTTGGAACTAGTGACCTTCGAGTTTCACCCTGCCATGGAAATCTGCTGCCTCCACCTGGGGTCTTAGTTTAGTGTCGTGGAAGGCTCTCCGGGGTCTGGGTTGGTACGAAGTTTTGCCCTAATAAGACTTCTCTTCTTGGCAGGCACTTTTCATTAACCCATTTAATTTCATAAAATCACATCGTTGCCTCACTAACAAAACATGCATTCTGAGATACCATGCAGCAGCTAACTTTTCAGGATATCAGTCTGCTGGCAAAGTGCTGTTTACAAGCTTCTTTTCTACTTTATTTTTGTTCTCATTATTTCATTACCATCATTAATTTACTTGTTGTTACTAAGAATATTATCATATTAGTATCCTGCATTGCATATTTGTCTGATACTTTTGTAATTTTTTGAGGTAGTAAATATTTGTTTAATAGCCATTTTATCTATTGAAATAGAGAGGTTTAAATGACAGAGAAGCCCTCGTTTCTGAACAAAACTATAAAGGGAAACCTTGTCGTCAGTCTGCGGCTGTTTTTAATGTTGTCAACTCCATCATAGGATCTGGTATAATTGGTAAGTGGTTTTTATTGTAATTTTAAGTGAAAAGGACAAATTTAACAGGCTGTGTTATCCTTCAAGTATCCATTGGTTATTTTTTAAGGAAAAAAAAAAACTTAAATGGTCAAATTTCTACTTTTCTTCCATAAAAACCTTCCTTTTTTGAAATGTGGCGATGTGCCCCAGTTCTTTTCTGCAGAAGATGGGATTGTGATTCATATTCTTTCCTTATTTGACAACAGTCCTCCACGTGCAGTAATGTTAAGGACGAACTCACAGTGTGAGAAATGCCAATTTTCTTTTTCATAGGCTGTGAGGTCAATTAATAGTTGGGTGTGCCCTAGATTCGATGAGGCAGTATCACTACAGAAGTAGATTGCCCCATCTTCCTTTAGAGGAGTGGCTGGTGGGTTTGAACAGACAGCCTTCTGGTTAGCAGTCACATGCCTTAGGCACTATGCTACCAGAGCTCCTTTGCAACTGGTTTGTTGTTGTTGTTGTTGTTGTGTGCCTTAGAGTCAGACCTGACTCATAGCGACCCCTCCTTGGGTTCCCCAGGCAGTATCACTACAGAAGTAGATTGCCCAACCTTCCTTCCTAGGAGTGGCTCTATAGGAGAGAGCAGAACTGCCACGTAGGGTTTCCTAGGCATAAGCATTAAGAGGATAACGTGCACCCAGGGCAATCTCGAAGTGTGAGCACCCACACCCCTCCTCAAGGGCAGGGGTAATCTCCCCTTGCCTTATCTATCTGGTGCCTTCTTGGTCTTACACCCCGGGGCAAGGGTGTTCCGCTGCCCTCCACCCCATGCCTCTTTCTAGGCTGTAATCATTAGCAGAACGAATCACCAAGTCTTTTCTCCTACGGAGACTCCAGGTGAATTTGAACCAACAACCTTTGGTTAGCAACCAGGGCTTGGTCAATTAATGGTGTCATCTAATTCCATTTTTTTCTCTTCCCCTTCCTTAAGTGTCCTCTATTACTTGAGTCACTGTTCTTTGACCTTCAAGAAGTGTGAAACCTCCAGATTTTTAGGAATATTTGAGGAACGAAAGTTTAATGTGAAAACAGTCTTGTGAAAAATTAAATCCATGCAATATTTCTTTACTCATCTTTATAGTGTTAAAGTACAAACTTATTTTGCTATATTAATTTAAAATACAAATTTAATCAATAAATACAAATCTGTTCCTTGACACTACATATACATTTTTGACAAAGGAGCCAATCAGAATTAAAAGACATAAGCAGCTTTTATATTTTCCCAGTTGATTTGAAATAAGGGAAAACCTCTGAAAAAATATTTAATTGTATTGCATGCTAGTGATAAAAGTGGTTATTTTTGTCAATGTTTAGAATCTTCTATTTGAAAGTAATCATTTTCAGAAAAAAAAGAAGGCAAAACAAAGTCCTGCAAACAGGACTCATTTTTAATACATAACTTGCCATTTTAGTCACAGTCATCATTTTCTGAAAATTAAACATTTATCTGAATTGAATTACTTTTTTTACCTTTCATAAATTAATGTGTTGCTTGATTTTACACGTTTCTCTACATAGACTTTTTGTTTCTTCAAGTGGTACATAAAATGTAGGGACCTGAGACAAAGTTACAACAAGTAGGAGCAAAGACTTGATTAAAATCTGCCTCCAGACCAGGGAGGTGGTGGACAACTCTATTTGGTAGAATTCCAGAATTAATTTCTGATGTGAACACCTTAAGCTGTTGGCAACATTTCAAAGTATGTCTTAATTGTGCTATGGAGCTTTTTATTTTAAGGACAGTTCTTTTCCAAGAATAAAAATGCTAGATGGAAATATTTTTTAAATTTTTAAACTATTTTTATTGTTCATAATATAAAATTGTTCATTTCCCTGAAAAATCACACAATATAATTTTATATATCCCCAAGCTTTTGGAAATAACTTTGCCTTTTCACTTTTCTGTCCTTTTCTTTGTATGTCTGCCCATTTTGACTCCAGACTCAGTATTTCCTTCTATCCCATAATCCTCCTGTGCTCCTTTTTATCTTCCATACTTTCCCAGCCAGCAAACAGGAGGAATTTGGGGTCATTAGTCTCCACATACCTAGGACATATCTTCCGTCGCCCTAAAGTGAAAATTATTTATATGAACTGGCATCTATTTTTCATTTTTACTTTTTAATTCTCATCCGTTCACCTAATAAACTTGCTCCGTCACTCAATTAGTAGCATTTTATCCTGAAATAAATATTAATATGTTCAGTAACATTTAATTGTAGTACTGTCATATGCATTGATAAAACTATGTCATATAATTATGTAAATTTATTAACTTATTATATACAGTAATTGGGGGAAATGTCTTTATATTTATATGTCTTAGTAATGTGAAGAGTGGGGCATTTTATGTTTTCCAGGATTGCCTTATTCAATGAAGGAAGCTGGCTTTCCTCTGGGAATATTGCTATTATTCTGGGTTTCATATGTTACAGGTAAAATACTGTATCATTGCTTGTACCTGCAACTGAAATTGTAAGTGACTATTTTACATGCACACACACAATCTGCAGTTGGATTTCCAGTTAATTAAAAAGTGCATCAAAGAATTCTAAATAATTTAGACATTTATGTCTGAAGAGATTTACTTTTCTTACTAATCCTCTGAACAGATTAGCAAAAGTAAAAGAGCATTACATATTACCAGGCTTAAATCCTTTTCATGTGCCTTTTTCACTTTACCCAGAAAGTGCAAGATGGAGAAGTCATTTTAAAAGTTGAGTTAAGGCTAAGGGAAGGCTATGCTTGAAAGTGTAGATGACAGGTCTTTCTTTCCCACTAAAACCATTGGCAGATATGTACTCTAATGAGCAGCCTTTTTCAGCAGTTTGTACAGGTGGAACTGACATCCCTAGCTCTCAACCAGCAGGGTTCTCCATTCCCTCCCCACCTCACCCATGCCTGCCTACTCCCTAAAGTCATAAAGTGGTAGGCTTTACAACCCATAATCATTTCCTCTTCCCACTGTCTACACCCTATCATCCCACAGTGTCACATCATGACATACTTAAGACCTTTCCTCTACTTTAGGATCCTTGTGACAACCTAGCAATAATAAAAGGACACCCCCTGCATATTTGTAGCTGTGGTGACCTGCATGTGGCTGCAGTTAGTCTCCACCTTAGAAGGTGTCCTTGCTGAGCTATCTGTCCAGCCCTTTCCTCTATTTCTCTTCTCCAGAGAGCGGTCTATCAATAAATTCCTTACGCAAGAATCTCTATCTCCTCTCTGCTTTTGGGGGCCCTGATCTAAGATTCTATCCCTAATAAAATCTCAGGCTGAGAAGACCAGCACTTAACTCTGCCCCCACTCTCCAGCATTGGCCTAGGCTTCAAGGGAACCACCTTCCTGTGAGGTTATGACCCTCATCCTCCTTTCCCCATGACGTTCAGCCAATGATTGACTGACAAGAATACAAAGACAAGTCTCCTTGCTATAAGCTCCAGGGCTCCACTGTAGAACCGGATTGCAGTTAGTCTCCACCTGAGATGGCATCCTTGCTGAGCTGTTTGTCCAGCCTTATCCTCTCCTCCAGAGAGCATGCTATCAATAAATTCCTTACCTAAGAATCTCTGTCTTCTCTCTGCTTTTGGGAACTGTTCTGGTTACCTGGTGCTGCTCTGACAAGAATATACCACAAATGGGATGACGTTAACAAACAGGAGTTTATTCTCTTACAGTTTGGAGGCTTTAAGTCCAAGTTGCCAGGCTTTAGGGGCTGAGCAAAAGCCCCTCGACCTTGGGCTTCAGCTTTGCCTCTTGCTCCCAGGCCACTGAAGCTAGAGGCATCTCTTCACTCAGGTAGCTACTGGCTGCTGGGACTAACAAGCCCAAGGTCAACAAATAAAAAGGCACAGTCCCGATGTTACCAAACCACATGGCAGGCCATTAATTTAAGTCCATTATAAGTCCCAAGGTCAGCAGAGCATGGCAGGCTGCTGAACAATGACACGGCTATGTGCCATAGGCTAGAGACCATTCCTCAAGGCTTCTGCTTATGTACAGGAAGCAGACCACATTCCCTAAGGCAGCTACTCAGCTGTTCCCAGTAGATTCCTCCATGTAGTTGATTACCAGTCTCATCATGGGGAATACTACATCCAGCTGCCCAGCCACACAACTAGGCCCAGCCAAGTTGACACACAAAAACTGAACTACCACAGGAACCTTGATCTAAGATTCTATCCCTCATAAATCTCAAGCTTAGAAACTAGCCCATAACACTGCTCTTTTTCCTCATGCTAAGAACAAGAAAAAAAGTATATAAACAGTAACCTGTTGTCTTCCAGTCAATTCTGACTCAATGTACCTGTAGGACAGGGTAGAACTGCCCCATAGAGTTTCCAAGACTGTCATCTTTGCAGAAACAGATTGTCACATCCTTCTCCCACAAGGCAGCTAGTGAGTTTGAACCATCAACCTTTCAGTTAGCAGCCGAGCATTTAACTACTTACTGTGCCACCAAGGTTTCTTAATAAACTACATACAAAAAAAAAAAAAAAAACCCACTGCCAAATTCAGAACTGCAAAGGCATTGGCCTCTGTTCCTCCCTGCTCTATTCCCACAACCCCAGGAGCTAAGCTGTTCATAGCTTCTACAACTTTTAATTTATAGCTTAGGATCTATAACTTTGTAGCATGGGATCTATAACTTGACTTTATTGAGTTGTTGGTGTTTATAACTTGCATTCCATTTATTAAAACATTTACACACTAAAACATCCCATTCAAGGATTTACCCTAGTCATTTTTAAATTTACAGTTTCCTAGTCAATCAACATTGAAGAATAATTAATTTCCTCCCAGGTATAATAACCATGGTTTATTGAAATGCACTGTAAATATTTAAGCATGTTGTAAACTAGTAGACAGAAAAAAATTAAAACATACACATCATCTAAGAAATCAGTGCTGTGGAAAATGAACAATTTACTCTAAACCAAAATCATATTATAAATAACTCAAAATGTTAATAATGTTTTCAACTGATGCTATAAACCTACAACAATGACTGTGAACAGTGTGTCTGTATATATATATATATATATATATATATATATATATATATATCTCCAGTGAAAATAAGTAATTCCTATTAATTTAGTTGCATGATCCAAATTCTCCAGCCTCTCTCTCTCACCTACCACCAATGCTGTGTATGAACCTTATGCCTAAACCATTCTGGATTATCCTATTCTGCACATCTAGAATATGCATTCATACTGCCTCCCATTGTCCCTCTACCTAACACTCCTTTTCTTCTCTACCTAGTTGTTGTTGTTGTTGTTATATGCCGTCGAGTCGGCCCCGACTCATAGCGACCCCTCCTTGGGTTTCCGAGGCAGTATCACTACGGAAGTAGGATTGCCCAACCTTCCTTC
>NW_006921588.1:37557499-37565352 GCF_000298275.1 Orycteropus afer afer
AAAAAAAAAAAAAAAACACTCATTGCCATTTGATTCCGACTCATAGCAACCTCCTTTGGAGAGATGGTAAATCTTTACAGAAGTAGATTACCCACTTTTCCTGCCACAGAGTGACTGGTGGGTTTGAACTGCCAACCTTCTGGTTAGCAGTCAAATGCCTTAGGCACTACACCACCAGAGCTCCTTTATTAATCATTAATTTGACAGTTACTGTGACTGCTGATAATAAAATTATGTAGATCATTACTCCTGCCTTTATGAAGCTTGCAATGTATATGTCAGGCAGGAAAACAAAACAAAAAATAATTATAATACATCATGAAGACTGTCATAATAAAGAAAAGTATGTGGATGATGATACAGACACAAGAATTTAACCCAGTTTCAAAGAGCAGGTATGTTCTGGGGAGGCAGAGACACCACACCTCCACTGAGTGTTTATGAAAAAAAAAGCAAAGAAAATGGAAGTTTACTCTGAGCAGAAAGAAATCTGGAAATGCGAAAGGGACAGATGCAGGTGATTCAGTCTGGTGACAATGTAGGGTGATGTTGGTAAATGGAGGGAGACAAAGTTAGGTTTGAGAGGCAGATACCAAGGGTCTTGTGTAATTTTAATCATTACAGTTTCCTGAGGACTGACTAGGTACTCCTTTTGACTCCAGGAGATAGGTAATAGTGTTCTACTATTGTGGAAAAGGGAAGTGCACCTTTTATAGGCAAAAGGGTCTTGCTCAAGATCATGCAGTTACTACCAACAGACTCAAGAGTATATTTAAGTGTGTGGGTTCTGGGGCCAGACTACTATGATTTGTAAACTGACTCTCACTACTAGATGTGTGGACTTGAGAAAGTTACTTACTCTTTTGTGCCTCACTTTTCTCATCTATTAAGTGGGTAAAATAATAGCACCTACCTAGGGTCATTGTGCAGATTAAAGGAGTTAATACACATAAAACATCTGCAAAAAGAGTGGCACATAGAAAGTTTTGTGAAAGTATTACCTAGTGTTTTTGTAGTTGTTATTATCACATTTATTTGGCTCTAAACACAATACTTTTCTACCACAATGTGCAGCCTCTCGAAAATAAGTAAAAATAGCACAAATAAGTAAAAATAGCTCATTCATTGAGCCCCTATAACATGGCAGGCATTGTGGTAGACATTTAAACACCATAATCCTCACATTACCCTTCCAGACTGATGTTATTGGCCTACTTTACAGATGAGATTCAGCGAAGTCAGATTTTTCACCCAAGTTCATACAGCTAATAAATATTTTTTTTTACCTCATAAAAAGAAGTTAATTTTTATCCTAAAAATAATTGAGTTCCTTCTTGAGGATTTTAAGTGGAAGAGATACCTAATCTTATTTATGTTGTAGTCAGATCCATTGGGTAGAGGAGGGATGTTGAGAAATCTTTGTTGGGAGAGGATTTAAAAAATGTTTTGTTTGAGGGCCGGAATGGTGTATGAGAGAACTACTAGGGGTTTATTGCAGCAATACAGATAAATGATAAAGGTCTAAGACCTAAAATAAAGCAGTGTAGAAATTAGAAACAAGGGAATATAATTGAAAAATATTTATGATACAGTGGTTAATGTATCAAAGAAATATAGGAGGTGATAGATAACAAAAAATCTAGGGCAGTTTCTAGATCCTGTTGGTACTATTCATAGACCAGAGCAATATGGATGGCAAAGTAGGTTCCAGAGCAAATGCAGAAATTAAAATTTGGACATTTAAAGATTGAGATGTCTATGAGATATCCAAGAGATATGCAAGGTTAAACGTTCATTAAGCAGCTAAGTATAGATGTCTGTAGTTCATGAGTGGTCCAGGCTGGAGATACAGATCTGGGGTTAGTACCATTTGTAAAAAATCAAAGTGATGGGTACAGGTGAAATCACAGTGAGACATCTTAAAAGTGAGAGAAAAAAAAATATCCAAGAACTCAGGTTTGGGTAAACCAAACCAAAGAAAAAAAAAAAGGAGCTCTGGTGGCACTTGACTGCTAACCAGAAGGCTGGCAGTTTGGGTAGAGTGGAAAAAAAAAAAAAAAAACTAGTGAAAAAATTGCTGGAGATGTAGGAGGAAAAGCAAGAAAAAGTGTTGTCACAGAAGATAAGGGAGGAGGTGGAGAGAGGAGGGAATGATAAACACCAAAAATACTGCTGAAAGAGAACATATGAGTAAGGTTGATGAAGTGTCAATGGATTTGTTAGCTTGCAAATCATTAATGAGCTTGTTGAAATAAGTTTCACTGATGTGGAAGTGAATCAAAGTAGAAATCATATTGCAATGATTTGTATTTTCTTCTTTGTACTTACTGCATTTCCATGTTATTTAAAAGGTAAAAGGAAATCACTTATGATGAAAATACGAGAGAAAAAAAGAACAAGAATCATACCTTGTGCCTACTTGTGCATCCAATACAACTAAAGTACCTTTCACTAGGTGTTCAAAAACAATTAGTGAAGTGAAAAAGAGAGAGAGAGGCATTATGTTTTAATTACATAATTTCTATACATTTGCATCTTCAAATTCATCTCTGAAATAGGAACTGAAATACAAAGTATAAAAACTCTTAGAGTGCTTTCTTAAAAGTGTTAACTGTAACATACTTACTAGTTTTACTTTGTTATGAAACAAATGCTCTGATTCTGATTATATTTTATTGTAAATTCATAAAACAAGTCTATGATATGCATTTTTTATTCATTGTCTTCACACATGGAATATCTATGAAATGTTTGATTATTTACATTCTGTTGCTTAAAAAATTGAGCTACATCCTAATAATAGTCATTGTGTTGGTTAGGGAAGAAAAATGGAACACTGGCCCTTTGAGTCTGTGTCTTCTTATCTCCTTCTGTCCAGTCCATTGTATAAAAATGTTAACTCTATTATTATCTAGATAGAAAAATATGTAACTGGAAACAGTACTGCTTCATCCAAAGGAAGAATACTTGTCATAATACTGTAGCATTATGTTATACTCTTCTTTAAAATTTACCTTTTTCTCAATGGTAATAAGTGAAAACATGAAGCACCTTTGCATTAAATGTGATCTGACCTTTTTCTATCTGTTATTTTGCCACAGACTTTTCCCTTATTTTATTGATAAAAGGAGGTGCCCTCTCTGGAACAGATACTTACCAGTCTTTGGTCAATAAAACCTTTGGCTTTCCAGGGTATCTCCTTCTCTCTGTTCTACAGTTTTTGTATCCTTTTATAGGTAAGATAACTGTGCAGGTGAATATTGCAATTATTTGCATATATATAGCCATTTCTGAATAAAATAGTTTTGTCATTAAATAGTCATTAAAGAATATTAAAAATTGAAATATTTTCCAAATTCTTTACTTCATTAGCCACTTTTTCCTTTATTTTCTGGTCTTTTTGTTATGTCTTCTGAACCTTTTTTAAAAAATAAAATGTGGATGATTTTTATTGGGATAATAATTGTGCTTCCCTAGCCTGGTGAAAAATAGAATGATAGAAAGTGAATGAGAGGAATAATAGATTTCTTCTAAGGCTGAATGTATTGTTTGAAAACCTAAGGATTTGTGGAAGTCTTGTGTAAAGTCAACATGCTATTTAAAGTTTGTACTGTAAAGGTAAAAAGGTTACCTTGAACTTCTTAAATAAGTAAAATTCTAACATGCACTAATAGCCAAATTGACTTCATCTTAAAAATTAATCAGTCTCATAAAAGCTATTGTTCAAACCACTTGTTCTTTATGTCTTCACAAAAAGCTAAGAATATATTTCAAAAAAAAGTCTTACTTTTTCAACTGAGGAAATATTTTGGTTTCACAATATTGTACTATTATCCCTCACTTTAAGCAGTACAGACAGTCCAGGAAAAGTGTTTGAAAACTGAATTTTAGTAACAAAATAAATATTTTAAATGACAATCAAAACTCATTACTTAAAAGTACTCAAATGAATCAATATATAAAGGGAATTTCTTTTTATAATACAAATTAATGCTCTCCCTTAAATCTATTGTCTAGTTATTTTAAAAATTGTGCATATTGGTAATCATAATATGTATTTGGAATTAGTAGGATTATGCCAATATTTGAGAAGTGATAGCTGATTACTTTTTAAAGTATTGGGGAAGTATATAATGGCTTGTTTGTGACCATATTATTCTAATTATGTTTTTTAGCTATGATTAGTTACAACATAATAACTGGAGATACTTTGAGCAAAGTTTTTCAAAGAATCCCAGGAGGTAAGTCACAACAAAAATTTTTAAGATTTAAGCATTTATTTTACTTCATATTATTATTTTTTTTAAGGAGCCTTGATGTAGTAAAAATGCTTGGCTGCTAATCAAATGTCAGGAGTTCAAACTCACTAGCTGCTCTGGAGAAAAATGTGGCAGTCTGCTTCAGCTTTAAAGATTTACAGCCCTAGAAACCAATGGGGCAGTTCTACTCTTCAGGGGTGGGTTATGTACCTTGTTTTATAACTTGCTTCTTTGTGTTACGAATGCATTCTCATATCAAAACAGAAACCTATCCTGTTTGTTTTAATGGCAGTACAACATTCTAATGTTTGACATAATTAATTTTCTCTGAAAAACATTTTATTATTAAAATTTATTGATTTATAATGATGCAAATATATATATACATTATATATATATATATATATATATATAGCTTATTAAAATGAAAAGCTCATAGATAAGCTAAAGTTACCTTTGAGAACAGGAACAACTCAGGACACAGTTCCTCATTCAGGACAGCTTCTTCTCACCCTCTGTTTCCAGGCCACGAGGAGGGAGTCACTGCCCTGCTAGTGGCCTTCGTAGGCAGGTGCTACAACTCTTAGCTCTGCGGATCAGCAAGCCTCACTGCAACCATCTCACAGAACTATTACTCTTGCTACTGCTACAGCACTGTCTTCCATGTTACTGCTTTTCTATCCTTGGCCTAGGAGGTTTCCGGCACAGGAACCCCAGATCCAAGGGATGCATTCTACTCCCATCTCTTCTTCCTTGGTGGTCATGAGTTCTCTTCTTCCCTGCTCACTTCTCTACTTTTATCTCCTGTAAGATGGAAGATATGACTCAAGCAAGAGCATGACTTCACTGAAGTGGTGAAGGGTGGTGAGTTGAATAAGGGTGGGAAGGGTGGTGACTGGGGTAAGGCTGTTAACTTGAGTCATACTGTCTAGTAAGGTGCTGACTCAAGATACATCCCACCCTAATCCTCTCTCACTAACATAATGAACAACTAGCAAATAGGACCATAACTACAGCATAGAAGTTAGGATTTACAACACATCATAAAGTGCAGGATAATTACATCAGATCACAAAATGGAAGACAACCGCATAATATTGGGAATCATAGTCTAGCCAAGTTGACACATATTTAGTGTATGTGGGGGTGGGAGGGAGGGTTGACACAATTCAATCCATAACATTCCACCCAATCATTGTGTGGGAGTCACAAAAACTATGGCTAATAGGGCCATTTTAAGTAATTCACTGCACTGCAAGGGTATGAAAACCAAAACCAAAAACCAAACTCACTGCCACAGAGTCAATCCCAACTCATAGCAACCTCTCCTTGGGTTTCTGAGGTGGTATCTCTATGGAAGTAGATTCGCCGAAGATATAGATATGTAAAATATTATAAGACTTCTACACTTTCTCTGGAAGTTATTAAAAATTAACTCCTAAAAATAAATAAGCAAAAATTGGTTACATAAGCAAAGAATACAACTTTGTTCTTATCATAGTTTCTTCACCTCAGTTGTGATAGTTTACAATGCATGCTTTGTTTTTATATCTTGTGACACATAGTATGATGCCAGAATATTTTTAACAGTGTATAAAATCCTTAGCAAAGCTCTATTTTTTTTTTCTCTGAAATATATCATTGATATCTTAGGCTGGGAGTTGAGCATTGCTAATGCTTTTCCTAGATGACCAAAGTCTTCTTTATCAATATAAGACAAAGTAATGAGAAATGGGATAGGGTAAGCAAGGGGGCATTAGATGACTTAAACTTTTCAACATAGCCAATTTCTTTTCTTTTAAACTTTTAAAATGCTTATTCCAGTTTATTTTTGTTTGAATATAAGATTAGGTTAAAAAAAAAAAAAATTCATTGTCATTGAGTTGATTCCAACTCAATGTGTTACAAAGTAGAATTCCATGTGTTACAGAGTAGAACTACTCCATAGGATTTTCTTGTTTGTATTTTTACAGAAGCAGTGGCGTAGTGCCTAAGGCATTTGACTGCTAACCAGAAGGCTGGTGGTTCAAACCCACCAGCCACTCCTCAGACGGAAGGTTGGGCAATCTATGTCCATAGTGATACCACCTTGGAAACTCAAGGAGTGGTCACTATGAGTTTGAGCTGATTCAATGTTAGTGAGTTTTGGTTTGAGAGCAGTACACTGAAAGGGAATCTTCAGAAATAAAAACTAGATTCAGAAGAGGATGTGGAACAAGGGATGTCACTGTGGATGTCAGATGGATCTTGGCTGAAAGCAAATACCAGAAAGATGTTTACCTGTGTTTTATTGACTATGCGAAAGCATTCAATGGCATGGGGAAATTATGGATAACATTGCAAACAATGAGAATTTGAGAACACTTAATTGTGCTCATGAGGAACCTGTACATAGACCAAGAGCTGCCATTCCAACAGAACAAAGGGATACTGAATGGTTTAAAATTAGGAAGGGTATGCGTCAAGGTTGTATCCTTTCACCGTACTTGTTCAATCTGTATATTGAGCAAATAATATGAGAGACTGGAGTATATGAAGACGAACATGGCATCAAGGTTGGAGGAAGACTCATTAACACCCTGTGATATGCAGATGGCACAACCTTCTTGCTGAAAATGAAGATGACTTGAAGCTCTTACTGATGAAGATCAATGACTGCAGTCTTCAATATGGATACACCTCAACATAAAGTAAAAGAAAATCTTCATATCTGGATCAGAAGCAACATCAAAATAAATGGAGATAAGTTTGAAATTGTCAGGAATTTCATTTTCCTTGGCTCCACAATCAACACCCATGGAAGCAGCAGTCAAGAAATCAGAAGTTGTATTGCATTGGGCAAAGCTCCTGTAAAAGGTCTCTTTAAATTGTTAAGGAGCAAAGATGTCACTTTGAAAACAAAGGTGTACCTACTGAAGCTGTGGTATTTTCAGTTGCCTCATATGCATGTATGTTGGATAATGAATAAGAAAGACTTTAGAAGAGTTGATATCTTTGAATTATGGTGTTGGCTAAGAATACTGAAAATACCATGGAGTTCCAGAAGAACAAATCTTTCCTGGAAGATGTGCAGCTGGAATCTCCTTGGAAGTGAGAATGCTCTGCTCAAACTTCATCTCACCTACTTTAGGCATGTTGTCAAAAGGAACTATTCCCTGAAGGATATTATGGTTGGTACAATAAAGGATCAGTGAAAAGGGGGAAGACCCTCAATGAAATGGAGTGATACAGTGGCTGCAATGATGGGCTCAAACATGGCAAGGATTGTGAGGATGCCACAGGACTAGACAGAGTTTCATTCTGTTGCTCATAGGGTCACAATGAGTCAAAGCTGACAGCATGGCACCTAAGATCAATAAAAACACACTAATTACAGCATCTCTTTTATTATTTTTCTAGGCCTTACAATTTTTCCAGTAAAGTATGTATATTTTCTACCAAACATATTAGTAGAGAAAAAGGTTTGGAGAGTAAGTAGAAACCTATACAAAAATATAATTCAAATTATGTTCAAGAGTTTTGACACTTGAGCTCCCTCTTTTATTGTTTTAATTCACAACTTTATGTTGACATTTTGGTTATGTCTGAGCTAAA
>NW_006921588.1:37565807-37566523 GCF_000298275.1 Orycteropus afer afer
GAGTGGTAGTTGTTTTGCATACAAGCTATCAAATTGATGTCATTTTCAGTTTTCTAACTTGGAATTTTCTTTTAAGTTAATCTGTAAGCAATATAAGAAAATTATTCTCATGATTGAGAGTAAAAGCTCTCTGTTTCTTTTTGTAACTGCAATTACTCACTTACTTGACTGACTTGTCTTCTATAGACTTTATAGACTTCTGTAAACTTTGCAGAATTAATGCAGAAAGATTTGATACCACTGAGAAATTTTAATAAAATAATAACATGATATCTGAAAACATCTCAATGAATTAAAACAATGGTGTCTCTATTAGACTAGATATAACTTCTTAAGTGACTATTTTAATTAGTATAGCTTTTATAATATATAAATCCTTGGAAAAATGTTTTCCTTTATCACTACAATTTCTGTTTGTATTTAGCATTAAAAAGTTTTTAAATAACAGCTTCCAACTTTTGAGCAAGTTGGAATATTAATAGTTAAAATAATTAATATTTTAGTTCATGTTAATATAAATATTAATTATTTTAACTATTAATATAAATATTAACATGAACTAAAATTTTCAACATTAATTCTAAAGCATGTAGATCAACTAGGAATCTATTTGTGCCAAAGTCCCCAAGATGATTTTCTTCTTTTTATCAGGACAAAAATGAGGCACTTGAAGCTTCCACAGTTAAATGATATGTTTATAGTAAAAAAAAAAAAAA
>NW_006921588.1:37574658-37580323 GCF_000298275.1 Orycteropus afer afer
AAATTTTGGTCAATGACATGAGACAAAGTATATGTGAACTGCTGTATGAAAAGTGAATTTACTCTGTAAATCTTCACCCAAATCCTAATAAAAAAAAAGAAAGTAATTTTTGTATTCAACCAAGGGTAGATATATATTAGCGGTCAACTATAAAAATACTTCTTTGTTCGTTATGAATTTCTGAGGCAATCTGACAAAAATTATTCCCACAAACTGTATTTTTTTTGTTCATAACCTGAAAGAAATTAGCTTATTCAATGTCAGTTGGCCTTTCCCAACTTTGTAATTTGGAAGTATGTTAAACTGATGAATACTGGAAACATAGTGTCTACATCAGACATCTTCTATTTCAGCCAACATTTATTGATTAAGCAAAACCGAGACACAAAAAGCAAGGTGCTTTAGATAACCCTCCTGGTGGGTAACTGCTACTTCCTTAATATGTAACTCTAAAGGCAGAAATTGATGAGGAACATGAGAGGGTTTTCTAGTTGTTTATACTGATTTAAAAAAAAAAAAAAAACCTCACTGCCATCAAGTTGATTCTACTCATAGCAACCACTCTTGGGTTTCTGAAGTGGTATCTTTATGAAAGTAGATTATCCAGTCTTCCGAGGAGTGGCTGGTGGGTTTGACCCGCCATCCTTCTGGTTAGCAGTCAAATGCCTTAGGCACTATGCCACCAAATATCGAAAACAAAAGCAGTCTTCATTTACATTATAAAATACCTTTAAAATAAATACATTTACAAGAAAAAATTTAAAACTATTAATTTTATCGTGCTCAAAATCATTTTAAATTATTAATTTTATCCCACTCAGAATCAAACAGTAAGCTGAGTAATATTTAAAACAGTAATGTTTTATGTTAAATACAAGAAAATTTATAATAAAGTGAAATATTTTCCATTTCCAAATACAAACCATTATGAAGAGATGTTGCTCCACTAAGGAGTTCTGGTGGCATAGTGCTTAAGGCATTTGACTGCTAACCAGAAGGTTGGCAGTTCAAACCCACCAGTCACTCCAGAAGTCTACTATGGAAGACTGGGCAATCTACTTCCGTAAAGATTTACCACCTTGGAAACCCAATGGGGGTCACTATGAGTTGGAATTGACTCAATGGCAGTGAGTTTGGTTTTTTTGGTTTTGGTTACTCCACTGCCTAGAGCAGTCCAAATGTCTTAGTAAGGTAAGAGTCCTTTACCATGTGTTCCTAGCCAACCTCTCTAGCCTTATTTCTGCAACTTAATCTCACAGAACCTAGCATTTCAGCCTCAATATTCCCAGAAGGATAGTGATTCAAACCCACCATCCACTCCTCGGAAGGAAGGTTGAGCAATCTACTTCCATAGTGTTACCACCTTGGAAATCCAAGGAGGGGTCACTATGAGTCAGGTCTGACTCGATGGCACATAACAACAACAACAACAACAATTATAATTGTTACCTTTCATTGAGTATTTACTATGTATCAGATAACATTACATAATATCGTAGTCATCCTGCAAAGCTCCTAAATTATTCTTTTTACAAACTGCCACCTAAGTCTCAGAGTTGCCTAATTAAAAACTCTATGTCAAATATCCAATAAACAGTGCATCTTGTATTTAAGCCCATCGTGTCCTTTTCTGCCTCCATACCATTTCTCATACACTTTTCTCATCCTTTCCTTGACTCATCCAACTTGCCTGTACTTTAAGAACCCAAACCAGCTTTAAAGCCTCTGTCCCTGCGTCACTTCTATAGGAAGCATTCTGTGACCTCCCATTGACATGTGCAGCATGTGGCCCATGTCTATGCCTATCTCCCTGCTTCTCATTTTATACCCTTCTAACTGATCAGAATGTCCAACATCAAGTAGGAAATAATCATTATAAAATAAATATAGCCTTTCTGGGGTTAGAATCTTCTATTATTATAAATTATTCACCAAATTGAAAGTTATGATTCTAAAACACAGCCTAAAACGCCAGAAAGAAAAACTTCTTTTGGGGAATCCATTTAATTAAGCAAATGACAGTAAAATTTGAGTTTAAATCTAAGTCCTATTGCTTATTAGTTACTTATTTTCTGAGCCTGAGTTATCTCTTATATAAAATAACTCTTCTAAAGTAATATGGGTATCAAATGACCATGAGATGAGGTTATTTTGAGAAAAACATTACATAACCAATATAAAGTATCTAACAGTAAAGATTCAATATATTTATGTTGATAAGTTAAAAATACTTTTTATGTATTCAAGAGAAATGAAAACAAAAACTTGTACCTGCATCTTTTTAGCAGCATTATTCATAAGAGCCAAAAATGGAAAGTCAACACAAATTCTTATCAATGAATGAATGTCTGAACAAAATGCAGTATATCCATACAATGAAATATTATTTGGACATAACATATAAAGAGGTACTAATACATGCTACAATATGAATGAGCCTTGAAAACATCAGGCTAAGTGAAAGAAGCCATTCACAAAGGACCTCCTAATATATGCTCCCCATTCACATGAAATGTTCAGAGTAGGGAAATGTATAGAGACAGAAAGCAGATTGGTGGCTATTTAGGACTTGGGCAAGAGGAAGGTAGAAGGATAGATGCACAATAGGTAAAGGATTCAGATTTTCTTTTAAGATAATGAAAATGTTCTAAAATTGCCTATGGTGTTGGTTTCACATATCTGTGAATATATGAAATGTGTGAAATACTTTAAATTTGTGAATTGTGTTATATGTGAATTATATCTCAATACATTTTCTGAAAAATAAAACACATTTTAGTTTTATCTATATCTCCCTAACCATTTCCACATTCCAATTTCATTTGATGTCTCACATCATTTCCCAAAGATAGATTGATAGATATTAGACATATTTTAAATATAGGACTATCCTATGATATCTAAGAAACTGTAGTGTATACCAAGTTACAGCAGCTTCCCAGTAGCTTCTTCCCTACTCCATAAGTTGCTTCTGCCTAATTTCCTCCAGAGAAACCACTTCGTTCTTGACAAAAAGGATAGAACTATATTAAATATTTTTATCTACAACTTTGATTTTTGAAATTTCAGTAAGGTTCACTGCCCTATGTTTTTTTGGGATATTGTTGTTGTTGTTGTTATGTGCCGTCGAGTCGGCCTCAACTCATAGCGACCCCTCCTTGGGTTTCCGAGGCAGTTACCACTACGGAAGTAGGATTGCTCAACCTTCCGAGGAGTGGCTGGTGGGTTTGACCCACCAGCCCTCTGGTTAGCAGTCAAGTGCTTTAGCCACTATGCTACCAGAGCTCCCTTTTGGGATATAGAAGTGAAAAATATTCAGAAAATTCCCTGTCCTCAGGTCGCTTACCTGCTACATGAAGGGTTTTGACATTGGATTGTTTTGGATAGAGAATGACTTAACTTCTTTTCTAAAGTTTTTATTGTGATCTGGGCGAAAGTTACAGAGCAGATCAGTTTTCCATTCAACAATTCATACACATTTTGTCACAGATTGCAATCCCCTCAATGTAACATCACTTTGTATTAATGGAAACACACTCTGTGTTTCTTGTTTCTATTCCTCTTCCTCCTTATTCATTTCTGCCTGCTGAACTTTGTCTTTGGGCAAATGCTGCCATTTTGATCTCAAATGGTTGATAGGTCTAAGGACTATGTGCCTTCCTGGTGTTATTGTTCACCTTTTAAACTTGTCTATTGTTTGGGTGAAAATTGAATCATGGGAGTGGGTTCAATTCCAGGTCCAAAGGATGAGTAAAGGCCATAGTCATGGGGTTTTCACGAGTCTCTACCTGACCAGTAAGCTTGATCTATTTTTTTTTTTTTTTTTTTTATGATTTTGAGTTTTGTTCCACATTTTTCTCCCCTCTGTCCAGAACCTTCTAATGTGATCCCATTTAGAGCAATTGACAGTGGTAGCCAGGCACCATTTAGTTCTTCTGATCTTAGGATCTGGAGGCTGAGGTTCACATGGTCCATTAGGCCTTTGGACTAATTGTTTCCATGTCTTTAATTTTCTTTGCTCCGGACGAGGAGAGACCAATAGTTGCATCTCAGATGGCTGCTTGCAAGCTTTAAAGATCCCAGTCACCATTCACCAAAGTAGCATGTAGAATATTTTCTTTGTTGTCGTTATGCCATTTACTTTGAGGAACTGTGGTCCTGAGTCTCCAGGCCCAGCCACTCATGCCCTCAAGGTTTTTGGTTATAACTCTGGCCCCTGTATGCTCTTCTATATTCATAGATCTATTTGCAGCATATGTAACTACATATTAGAAGTAACCTCTCTCTAACCTATATATATTCATGGGTATTGACTTAACCTTTTCATCTTTTAAAATTGTCTTTGTAGTTTCTAAGTTAAGACTATATTATAAGAGGACAAAGGAAAGCAGAAGCAGGGAATAGAAGGCTATTAAAATACTTGGAATGTAAAATACTAAATTATATTTGAACTATTTGTTCATCATTAAGTTTATTTGTATTTACATTTTTATGATACAGTTCTATTTTTATGTGGTTTCAAGGAGTTTATTTACTCTTATAATTTTTCTTCACTTAGGTGGTATTTAAGATTAAGTCATTTTTATAATTCACTGTTTAGCTATTTTTGTGTGTTATTTTAAGTGTTACTTATACCTATAAAATTTTATATTTATTGTGTTTTAGTTGATCCTGGAAACTTGTTTATTGGCCGCCACTTCATTATTGTGCTTTCTACAGTTGCCTTTAACCTGCCTTTATCATTGTACCGAGATATAGCAAAGCTTGGAAAGGTAATATTTACATTTTAAACAGGTACAATAATACACCTTGTTACTTGCACTATTTTTTTTTTAACTACTGTCTATATGACCACCTTAATTCCAATATTCATCTTTACTTTCAGGTGATTTACTATTTTGTTAGAGTAGACTGTTGACTCAATAGCTAGTTTTATTGAACTGATGGTTAACTAATTGATGAGTATCATTTAAACATATCCTTCCTTTTTCTTTTTTAAGGTAGGCTCACTGATGTCAGATAGCACATTTAAAATTCAGAAAATAAAAAGAGTTATAAAATAAATCAAACTTATTGGAAAAAATTATATCCTTCTTTATGGTGCTTAAGACAATTTAAAATCAAACTAACTGTTAAGACATAACAATGAAGCATTTCATAGTTTTATTTGTAAATTACAGTATCTGTTATGTCTCTTTTTCATCCAATGAACTTAAATGTCATTGATTGATTGGTTATTGAGGATTTGTTTAATATTTATGATTCTTACTGCTATAGAGAAATGCTGATCTTTTTCTAAAGAAGCCAATCAAATAATTATACAACTCACCAAACATGTTTATTTGCATAGATTTAGCCTTATCTAGCTATTTTTATTTCACTTACTCCCAAGGAATTATTTTATTTTTACCCAAAATACTGTCAGTGCTCTATCTTCATAATGCCAAGCATTGTGGTGAAAAGTCTTTTAATAATTATGCATATGATATTTTTGTATTCTAATTTGAACAATCCAATAGCTGACCGAATTTTATTGTTCAGTGTGATACTTGATATTCTGTATCCACAGTTATGAAGTCCTTCCTTCCAGGTAGAGATAAGAGGTGATGTTCTGGAGTATTCTGATGGTTCCATCCTCAATCACTAGCAATCCTCCAAAAATAAA
>NW_006921588.1:37580601-37626903 GCF_000298275.1 Orycteropus afer afer
GTCTCTCACCCAACAGTCTCTCACAGTCTCTCTCCCAGCAGTGTGTGTTCCTTAGTGTCTCTCTCAGCAATGTCTGTCTCTTGCATCTCTTTCCCAGCAGTGTGTTTCTTCTCTTTCAACAGCTTTCAAACTCTTTCAACAGCACATTTCTTCTCAGCAGTACGTCCTTCTCACCCAGAGTCAGAGAGAGTTTTGCCTCTAGGAGGCCTCCTTATGAGCTTGGCAGAGTGGCCAAACCAACCAATCTTAACATCAGAATTCTAAGCACCTGAGAGTGAGCCTCCCAGAATATTGCATTGTGCCACGCCCAACAGAAATAACCCAGGTGGATAACATTTACAGTCAGGAGCTCCTCAGTTGCTCATTCCACCACTGAGTTTACAATGACTTATGGGTAGAAAATCATACTAATTAATTTACTTCACCACACTGCGAAATATCTAATTGCTTAACTCATCTGTTTCACGTATTGAATATAGACATAAATGTTATCTTCTGATGACTGATGTCAAGGCATTCATGGAAAAAAGCTACTGATTTTCTATCATATTGTTAATACCTGGACATTTTTTCTAAATGTTCATTAAAGATGTCAGATTGAAGTATTTTAATAAATCTTAATGAGCGAAGGACAATGGTTAAGAGCCAAGATCTGGAGGTAGGCTGCTTGAGTTTCAGTCCCCCTCCAGCAGTTTCTCCCTGGTGGCTTTGTGCAAGTTAAAGACCAAAAACCCAAAATATAAAGTTAATGAGAATCATGTAAAATAAAAGAAATTTTATAAGAATTTTTTCTTAGCAGAGAAAGAAATGTGTTTATCCATTACAAAAACAAAAATTAAGAACATAAACAGAAACCTCCAATTAGTAATAAGTGCACACAAAAACACCCACACCCACTGCCATTGAGTCCATTCTCACTCATAGCAATCCTTTGAGGACAAAGTAGAACTGCCCCATAGAGTTTCAGTCACCTTCCGTAAAGATTTACAGATGCATATATACAGACACCAGTTATATTTTAACCAGTTGAAACAGTGACACAAGAGAGAGTAAATGGCCAAGCAGACCTAGAAACATAGACCAAAGGGCAAAACCATTTAGAAAACAGTCTGACAGAGAGCTAGAAAACAGAGGAGAAGCAGAAAGAACAACAAAAACAAATGTGTGTGTGTATGTTTGTGTTGTGTTGGAAGACAGGGGATGAGATGCATACAGAAAAATACGCGATTATAGAAAAAGCACAAGTCAACACTTACACAGGTCCTGAAGAGAGAAGAAATTGTAATTTTACTTTTACTTTCAAAACTAAAATCACTTTCATAAACTGCAATTACCAATTGTGTATTCCAAGCAGAAAGCTTCTAAAAACTGAAATTCAAGTTGCAAAATTATAGTAGTTGTTCTCCTTTTTGGGGGGAGAAGGAGAGAACTAAGGCTATGATTTGATTTGAGGTTACATGCCTGAGATTATCAACACAAATCTGTAAGAATAAATTACTAATGTATTGGGTAGTAAAATCTATGAATAAATTTATATCAAGGAAATAAGGAAAGACCTAATATTTTAACGAAAATACTCTTTATTTTTAACTGACAGTATCTTTACATTTTCTTTTGCAGGTATCCCTTATTTCTACAGTTTTAACAACTCTAATTCTTGGAATTGTAATGGCAAGGGTGGTTTCATTGGGCCCACACATGTAAGTTATACTGTTGCATTTGTTGATCTTCCATGCCTTCACATAGGAATTTATACAACATATTATAAATGCAGAAATACAAAGTAATTATTGTACCAGATTAATTATTTTTCTTTAGTACTTGGCAAAATGTGATAAAATAATTATAGTTAAAAAGACCTGAATTTTTTAGTTGGACTTTGTATGGTTGATGGGATTAAGCCAAGTTTATTTAGTATTTTAATGACTAGGCCTGAGAATTAGAATAATATTTTGAATATTAAGAAATAGTGGTAGAGGGCTGGAATTTCTGTATCTACCCCAGAGAGGGGCATGTTCATAATAAAGTTTTACCAGTCTCGGGTCAAATGACAATAAAGAATATTGTGGCATTTTTCTCCATTAAACTAAATGTATAATCTTTCACTGTATTTTTAGTATACTTGAATATCCTTCTAAGATTATATTCTTTCATTATTTTCTGTTAATACTTTTTCATTTGTAAACTGGTGGTGATAGCCAATAGCAGTATTTGCTTGTTTATAATGCTATTATTTGGCCAAATAAAATGTTGACAACTTTGTATGCCAAGTTTAAAAAATGTCAGTTATCCATAAAATTCAAAAATGTGCTCACCAAAACCATAGAGTTTTTATGGTTTGATTATAAAATAGACTAACTAGAAAAGGACTGAAGAAACATATTGGAATGACTCAAAAAACAGAATTGGATTCACACAATGTGTGTGCAATAAATATTTATTGAATAAATAAATAATACATGATAGAATTTTCATGACACCTTAAATATTTTCTCTAAATAAGAAAAGATGAAATTAATTGAAGAAATAATGTCTAGCACCGTGCAAGGGATATAGATGGTCATTTGGAAGTAAATTTGAAATAAGAGAAAAGTTAAGTATTTGTAGTGTTTATATTAATTATATCTTCGAATAACTTAATCCTCGTTCATAGAATTTTTGTATTGCACCTGGTTCACTTTGATGTGAACATATATTCCTTCATTTAGCAATTACTTTATTGAGTGCCTATTGTTTGCAGCTATTGTACTATGCCCTGATGGAAAAATGAGCTAAATCAGTTCTCGCTTACCCAAAGCTGCAAGCAGTTCACAATCAAGTATGCAGAGAGGATGTAATTAAAACAACAACAATAACAAAAAGTAGAAGTGTGAATGAGGGTCAGAACAGCAGCAAAGAATCCTGTGCTTCATAGTCTGCCCAAGTCAGGAAGGGCTTCCTGGAGGAAGACAAATATGATCTGGGTGCTTTCAAAGATGAATAAAAATTTTTCCAGATAGATAAGGAAGTAAAAAACATTACAGGCCCAGGAAAGTTCATCATAAAAGCATAGAAGCATGTACTTAATTTTACTTAGTATCTATTATATTGGTACTGTATAGCTCAGGTTTTGAAAAGCTGAATTCACAACAGCAAAGAGCTAATAGATACATTGAAAAGAATAGTAATATTTAGTTATAATTTTAACTGTGCAAGACCAAACTATTTTCATTGAAACTTTTTCTTAAAGAAAGTGATTCTTTGGAATGATTCATTAGTTTTAATAAAAGGTCTTATGAATTTCATGCATATAGTACAATAAGGTGATTTTGAGGGGGGAGAGAAAAGAACATAGTTGAATGAGCAAGGTAAATAAGTTATTCATGAGCTGTGCCCTGATAGAATAACTAAAGGCACTGAGAGCAATAGTTTTCTATGCTGGGTTAGCACTGGAATCACCTGGGTACCTTTTAAAAAAAGCTACTGATGCCAGAGGCCCCACCTGCAAAGATTCTGCCAGCATTGGTCTAGGGGCCAGCTCTGGCCTTAGTGTACACAAGGATCAAGAACATCTTGGTTTAAGAGATTAATATCATAAGTACACATTTTAAAATTTCTCATTGTTGTAGTATTAAACTAGAAGATATTTTGGTCACAGTTGTATGACATTTTCCATGATTCCTTCTCCATTTTTCTTTTACCATATCTTTTATATACAAAATGCTATGTGAGACATAATCATGATACAAGAGAAATAAAATATCACTGCTATCAAGGGGCTTAATGGAAAAAATAAGGCTATATAAATGACTATCATAGAAGGCAGCATATCTTGATACAAAGGAAAGAGGAAGGGGAGATCACCTCCTGGTAGGATTAAATGAATTGATTTTATGGCCAAAGAGCCCTTTATTTCTGTTGCAAACAAAATGTGGCCTATTTCTGTTTGACTTTCCTCTAGTATATATATATTTTCTCTGAGTCTTTGAAATTTTTCTAATAACAGGGATTATTTACATAAGTCTTTCAATATTTAGATGTTAAAAGAAAGACCTTTTTTTTTTTTTTTTAATACTGTGCCACCTTTTATTTCTGTTTGAATACTACTGCAAACAACTTCTGTTTGTTCAGATTCACTATCACACTAATCAAATCCCATGATCATGGGTTGGCATGGTAGCTAGTCAGGCAGGCTTCTTTCTGAAAATCTGACAGCCATGAATGCTTATAATCCATAAAACATGAGAAATTCAATACTCCGTGTATGTTTTTCCTCATTTTGGTTCAGATGAATGATCAGCAAAGCTATACTTTTTCATAGAGCTTTTAAAGTGGTATTTGAAAAGATCTTTAAACCCACTATCAGAAAAGAGGAAGGTCTGTAATGGCTACTGGTATCGACCTTGTTACTATGGAAACACCTTTTATTGGTTGTGTTTTAAAAATAAAGCACATGATTCAATTTCCTTTTCCATAACGCATAGCACCATAAATTCTGCTTTTTGATATGATTTCAAATATCTCACAGCCCAGTAACTTTCAGTTCTTTTTGGAAATAATGTTCAGTTTTATTGTATTTTCTAACCTTTTGCTTTCTAAAAACTGAGGTGGTAAAGCAATTTAATTGTTTTGCAGAAAGAATGCAAGTATAAAAATGCAATAACACAGCTTTCGTCATTTTTTCATGTGTTTTCCCTCTAGAATCTGATGTATTTTCACTGTGAAAACCTTCATTTTGTGCCTCATTAATATTCAATACTTTACATTCAGAATGGAAATTATAGCACTGCAGTCCAAATTTACAACTATTTCCCCTTCATCTGACATCTGTTTTTATAGCATTTTAGTCAATAGTGTGGTGTCCGAAATTCAATTCCAAAATGTGTCTACACTTCCAAATGATGTTTATACATAAAAATGTGTCTTCCTCAAGGATCTCAACACATAGTTTCTTTATCCCTTATCCCTCCAACCTTTAAATTCTATAATTTTATGCTAAACATAGAGAGGAACCACACACACAAACAAAATCCACTGCCACTGAGTCAATTCCAATGCATAGCCACCCCGTAGGACAGAGTAGAACTGCCCTATAGGGTTTCCAAGGATGTAAATCTTCACAGAAGTATATCGCCTCATCTTTCTCCCATGGAGCAGAGAGTGGATTGGAGCCACTGACCTTTTGGTTAGCAGCCAAATGCTTTAACCATTATACCACCAGAGTTCCTTAAAGAGGAACCAGAAGGGATTCACGAAAGGATCAGAAAAATGGGTAAAGCTGAAGGATGAGTGCATACTTGAGGAAGGAAAGGATCAATTCTGTCAAATAGTAACCAGCAAATTATTTGATCAAGTCTAAAGTATTCAATTTTTTTGTTGCAAATACCAACCACCCCAAAATCCAAACTGACTTAAACAAAAGATAATTTATTCACTCACATAACTGAAAAGTTCAAGCTTAGTTCTGTCATTAGGTATGGTTGGACTTAAGAACTCAATTAGTGACATAGTTTCTCTTTTATTCATCTCAACACTGTTTCCTGTTTTAACTATAGCTTCTGAAAGACTTTCCTCTCATGGTGGCAGGATGGATACAGCAGCCCTTGCCTATATTCATTCAGGTCCAAGTCCCATCAGAAGACAAAGAACTTTGCTTTTTAGGGTTCCTCCAGTCTCATTCCCAGTATTACTCTGAATGGCACCAGTGAGGACCCATGACAACCCCCAAATGATTATGGCCTATGTCAAGTTGTGTGTGTTTATTTGGGTGACATGCTCACACTTGGAGCAAATTGTATAGTCAACCCAACTAAGACACATGGATGGAAAAATGGGTTAGGAGATAATCCCAGAGGAAACAAGGCATCGATGTCAGGAGAAGGAAAACTGGTCATTGCATAGTGAAAACAACAGATGTCTGTCTCTGGTGACAGGAGGTCACTGATAATCTAAAGGAGTTTCAATCAAATGGCATGGGTGGAAGGTAAGGTATAATGAGTTAAGAAGTAAGTGAATGATAGAGAAGGGACTTTCACAAATCTCATTGGAGAAGAGCATCAGTAAGTGGAAAATAGCATGGTAAAACAGTGATTTGAGAGAATAAGAGCTCTAGAAAATACCTCTGCTGTGGAAGATATTGAGCATATTATAGACCAAGCCAAAAGATGGAATAAAAAATCTCCCAGGAGGTCTTAAAGGTGAGAAGTTAGGATATGGTCAGAGTGGTGATTCTTGGAAAGAAGTTGGGATACTTTGTCCTCTTAAAACAATAGGGGTAGGAATACAAAAAGTAAAATATAAATACATTCTGAGGACCATTGGAGGAAATTTGAGTGTTCCTGCTCAGTAATCTCTATTTTTGCAGAGTTTGGATCATTATCCAGGAGTGTGTTAAACAGGGGTAGCTTCAGAACTTGAATATACTTGAAAATGTTTGATGGGTTAAATTTGGAATTTTCACTATGGAAAGTGAGCAGGGATCAACACAGTTTTTGTTTTGTTTAAGTCATGCTATTCATTAAATTAGGGAGAGCTTGAGGTGCAGTGTCTAAGGCATTTGACTGCTAACCAGGAGGTTGGCAGTTCAAACCCACAAGTCACTCTGCAGAAGGAAGATGGGGCAAGGTACTTGCATAAAGATTTACCACCTCAGAAACCCAGCGGGGTTTGCTATGAGTTGGAATTGACTTGATGACACTGAGTTTGGTTTTTTGTTTTATTCATTAAATTACCTTTATTTTTCTTTTATATATTTTCATATATTTATATATGCATTGTGTTTCCTACCATATTATAAGCTGTATGAGAACAGGGCCTACATTTGCTTTCATTGAATTCAGCAAAACAAACAAAAAATTGTTGAATGATCTATTGAATAAATGGATGAATTGATGTGCCTTCTGGTTTTAATCAATTCACCTTGGAGATTAACTGATCAAGATTTTGGAGACAATAAAAATTATCTTGAAATAGTAAAAATTTCATGCAAAATGTTTACTGTCTATGATAAATTTTCTCAAGGCCACTTCTATGCCAGCAAAATTTGCAGACTCATTTTCTAAAATATCATTTGACTCCATCTATTCTTAGGCTCTAAAGAGGTGCTCTGGTGGAGTAGTGTCTAAGGCATTTTCACTATGGGAAGTGAGCAGGGATCAACACAGTTTTTGTTTTGTGTAAGTCATGCTATTCATTAAATTAGGGAGAGCTTGAGGTGCAGTGTCTAAGGCATATGACTGCTAACCAGAAGGCTGACAGTTCAAACCCACCAGCCACTCCTCAGAAGGAAGATTGGGCAATCTACTTCCATAGTGATACCACCTCAGAAACCCAAGGAGGGGTTGCTATGAGTTGGATGTGACTTGCCAGCAGCAAGTTTAGTTTTTCTTTGGAAGGATCTCTGGTGGTGTAGTGCCTAAAGCATTTGACTGCTAACTAGAAGGTTGATGGTCAAACCCTCCAACCACTCTGTGGAAGGAAGAATAGCCAATCTACTTCTGTAAAGATTTACCATTTTGGAAACCCAAATAGGGTCGCTATGAGTTGGATTCGACTCAATGGGAGTGAATTTTTTTTTAATTATTATTACTATTATTAATTATTATTAGGTTCTGTCCTACTGGGCTACATTTCCTACATAAAGCATCATAGAAATGTTATTTGACTTGAACCTACGTAACTAGAAAAAACATCTGCAAAACAACTTATTCTCAGGGAAGATTACTTAGTCCAGTCACCAATGAAGATCTGTACAGGTGCCAAGTTGACAAGGGGTGGAATTGTGGTAGTTAAGGTTGTGTGTCTACTTGGCTGGGCCTGGTTGAGTGGCTGGGCAGCGGGATGTAGTTATTCCCCATGGTGAGACTGGCAAGCAGTTCCATGGTGGAATCTACTGGAGCAGCTGAGTAGCTGCTTTAGGGATGTCGTCTGCTTCCAGTATTGAAGAAGCAGCTTTAAGGAAGTTCTCTAGCCTTTTGGCACACTTGAACCCTGCATGTAGCCAAGTCATTGTTCAGCAGCCTGCCATGCCCTGCCGATCTTGAGACTTTTTCTGGACTTGAATTAGTGGCCTGCCATGTTGTTTGGTAATATCAGGACTATGCCTTTTCACTTGCTGATGATGTTGGGTTTGTTAACCTCAGCAGCCAGCAGCTGCTTGAGTGAAGAGATACCTCTAGCTTCAGTGGGCTGAGAACAAGAGGCAGAGCTGAAGCCCAAGGTTGAGGGGCTTTCACCCAGCTCCTAGAGCCTGGTACTTTGAACTCAGACTTCTAGCCTCCAAAATTGTAAAAGAATAAATCCCTGTTTAAATCCCTGTTAAAGCCATCCCATTTGTGGTATTTTCTGTTAGAGTAGCACAGAAGTAACCAAACCAGTGTTAATGGAACTGTAGGAACTTCCTAAGCTGCTCAATAATAAGTACACATTCCACTGATCCCCAATTATTTTTATCAGTGGAAGCCTTAATAAGGTTTCTCACCTATCTGTTATTTTGTTATAAGCCAGATGGGTCACTATTACAGATCCACAACCAAAAATCAAAAACAAAATGATTTGTTTTTGCAGTCAATAAACATTTACTAAGTGCCTACTGATGCCTGTCACTCATCTAGATACTATGGGTACCAAGATGAAGAAAGCACATTCCCTGACCTCAGAGGGGAATATACATACTAAAGATCTGAATATAATGTTTAATAGGATGTTAGGCAAGGTGCTGTGGAAACAGAGGAAGGACTCTTAGCCTAAACTGCACAGGGTGGTAATGTTTCAGCATAAGATAAAGATAATATATGATCTGCTGCTTGAAAAGTATGTAGGCATTCTTGGGTTTAAAAAGGGGTAGCTGGAAGCTATTTGACAGCAGAAGTGTGTGAGACCTAGAGATGTGAGAGGTGATATATATATATATAATGGCAAAAGTAGTTCAAGGTTCTAAGATTAGGGAAGGTTTGAAGGAGAAGGGTACTTTGCCGTTGGTTGAAGAAGCTGATATATAAAAGTAAAGTGTCTTCCTTGATAATTTTCTTAAAAACTGTATCTTGCATTCATATTGTTTCTCTGATTTGATTTTATCAGAATTTAAACATCTGTCATGTCTCCATATTGTCTTTTTTGAAAAGCGGCTGAAAATGGCCCTCTCCTCACCCACTGACTCCACTCACCCCCATCACCATCACCTATATGACTTCTATGCTTAGGAAGTGACTGGAGTTTTGGTGATGTTGAGCTGAAAGTTTGGCTAGAGTGTGAATGAAGATGAGTCTAAAGAGGTTGGCAGAGACCAAGATGATAGGAAAGCTTTACACAATGCTAAGAAACGTGGATTTATTCTTTAGTTGATGAGGCATGGAAAGTTCTTAAGAAGGAGATCAAATCTCTACTAATTGGAATTCTCTTGCTGTACAGGTGAGGATATAAAGGTAAGGTATGTACAAAGACTTGGAAGAAGGCTTTAGTGAGTATCCAGGCAGAAGGCCACTAGAACTGAATAAGGACTGTTGTTGTTGTTGTTTGCCGTTAAGTCGGCCCTGACTCATAGCGACCCCTCCTTGGGTTTCCAAGGCAGTATCACTACGGAAGTAAGATTGCCCAACCTTTCCTTCCGAGGAGTGGCTGGTGGGTTTGAACCACCAGCCTTCTGGTGAGCAGTCAAATGCCTTAGGCACTATGCTACCAGAGGCTGGTGGAAATAAGGAGCTGGGAAAATTCAATCAATTTTAAGGTGATAAAATCAGTAGGACTTAGTGACTCATCAAGGGAATGAGGTAGCAGGAATTAGCTAGGGTAACACCTCCAAAATTTCCAGCTTGGACAAACAGATTGGTAGAAATCCAGAATTTACCACCACAGGGAGAAAATCAAAGACACAGTCAACAAGCATTTATTAGATGCCTACTGGAGTCAGTCACTTTCCTAGGTTCTGGGGTTGCAAAGATGTATCCAACAAGATCTCTTTCTGCAGACTTCCATAGAGATACCATCTCAGAAACCCCCGGGGGCTCACTATGAGTCAGGATCCACTCCACAGCAGTGAGTAATAGTCACATTTTAAAAAAAATCCCAATAGAATCATTAATAAAATTTTGAGCAGACTGCTATGGAAATATAGAGGAAAGGCCTCAACATTTTTTTTTTAAGTTAGTGACAAGATAAGAAAAGAAGCAAATCTGGTTAAAAATAAATAAATAACAAATGTCTATTATTTTGATTTCTTGATTTTGATTAACCTTTGGAGGGAGGGTGGGAGGAATAAGGAGGAAACATCACCCAGAGTTTTGGAAATGCAAGTGTAGAATCAAAGGACAATCTGGTGTGGACAAGATTATGCAAGGACAGGACACAAGGTGAAAAGAGTCACAACTCAAGTAGAAATCTAATAGAAAATAACTACCTGGTGCTCACATCTTAAATTATATTTATTTTAATATAACCACATTATAGTTTAGTTTTCTTTGTGAAAAGCACTATAGAGAAAAACAACAACAAAATCTTTATTCTAACAATTTCTAACAATCTTTCATTTTATTAAAAGAGTAAAATCCTTCCCACCCAACTCATTCTCTGTCTTTCAGTCCCAATCCACAAAGGTTAACACAGTTAACACCGATTTTTAGAGCTGGCAGAGGAACAGGAACCAATAGTTTTTAAAAAAAAAAAAAGAAAGAAAGAAAGTAGGTGAACAGAACAAGAATCAAAAGTGGTTGGTATATTCCAAAAAGGAAAAATACTTGTGATGTTTATAATGTCAACCTATGCTAGCTTTTTGTGATTCATATTAAAAAATTATTTTGGTAAAATCAGAATAAAGTTTCATTTAAATTTTAACTCAAGATCAGCTTTTTATATTTCTTTATTTAAAAATAATAGATCAGTTCTGATGTTTCAAGAGATTTCTAAGAATTTTCCTGAATCATTTTATATATTCATGTAAACCACAATTGTCTATAAACAAAATTAGAATAAAAGTGAGCTGGAAGCTATGAAGCAGCAGAGAGCTGTCATCTCATGCCAGAGCTGGAGGAAGTGGGCAGGTCTATGTCATTAATGGCTTGTGGTGTGACAGGAAAAACGATGCCTTTGTTTGTACGCCAACCAGAGGCACTTAACTCTCACATGTGTCTAGTTGAAGAGGTTAATATGTGAGGCTCTCATAAGAAAATGCAGGCTCTGCTGAGATTGTATGGTTGGAACGTGCCTGTATTTAGCAGAAAAGAGTTTGGACAGATGCCATAGAGAGCTGTGGTGTTATTTGATCCTCTTGATCCAGAAGTCTAAGTTCTGAGGATGAGGAGCAATCACTCTGAAGCCTGTTTTCATAAATCTGTGAAGACGAAATATATTTGGTAGGACCTGCTTCCTGCTGCTTTGCCTTATTACTGCTTAGCTGTTGTAAGGATATGGAGGGGCTTGTCTTTCAAAACAGAATGAAATTCTTGAATCCAAGAATCCAACCAGAGACAATTTTGTAAAATGAATTTAACTACTCATAACCTTCCCCACATCAACACCCCTCCCCCCTCAAAAAAAAAAAATCTTACAAGTATATAACTAAATATTCATCTAGATTTTTAGGTTAAGAGAAGTGATCTTTTTAAAAAGTATTTGTCAAAAAGGAGGGAATAAAAGGATTTGCTATGTTAAGATTGCAAACTGCTACAAGGCAGTCCCTCTCATATCTTTATCTGACTCACAGTAATCCCTCCTTGGGTTTCTGAGGAGGTATCACTATGGAAGTAGATTGCCCAGTCTTCCTTCCAAGGAGTTGTCGGTGGGTTTGAACGGCCAGACTTCTGGTTCTCAGTCAAATGTTATTAGCAATAGACTATCATATTTAAAAGTTGATTCATTTCTTTTTCCCCAGAGATTACTATTATTACTAGGTTATATTCATTTCTTTTCCCAGAAGTAACTATTCTTGTTTTGAATCATTCTTATTCAGTCTTTTATACTTTTAATATCCATTTATGCATTGAAAACATATAGTATTGATTAGTTGTTGTTGTTGTTGTTATGTGCCGTCGAGTCAGCCCTGACTCATAGCGACCCCTCCTTGGGTTTCCGAGGCAGTATCACTACGGAAGTAGGATTGCCCAACCTTCCTTCCGAGGAGTGGCTGGTGGGTTTGAACCGCCAGCCTTCTGGTTAGCAGTCAAGTGCCTTAGCCACTATGCTACCAGAGATTAGTATATTAGCAAAATATACATATCTTTCAAAGTTATCAACATTGGTATTGTTGTATTAGGTGTGAAATATTCCTTTTGTGGATTTTATTTTAATATCCCTAATTATTAAGGAGGGTGATTGACCTTTTGCTTATTTATTGATCATTCTCATTTCCTTTTCTATCAGTTGTTCATTCTTCATTGACTTGTCTTATGGACTCATAGGAATGTTTAATATATGGTGAATAGTAATCTTTTCTTGGCCATAGGTAAAATAAATCTCATCTCTCAGTTTTTAATTTTGTCTATGGAGTATTTTATTTTACAGGAGTATTATATTTAACTTCCATTGATTTGATCAGATTTTTCAATAGTGTACTTTATGGTTTTTGTTTCATGAATTTTTTAAAGAAATTCTTTTCTATCTCAATATCATATTTATTCTTTGAATTTAAATATTAATTTGAGAAGAGTAACATCTACATGATATTGAGTCTAATTATATATTAGATTCAGTTTATCTCTCAATTATTTGTCTTGCAAAAAGATTATACAACTTTATCCATTAAGATTATGCATATCTTTTGAAATATTCAGTGTTTTTGTTGTTACTACCACTTAAAAATATTTGTAATTGATTGTTATTTATATATATCAGTGGTTGATTTTTGTTTAAGTTTGTATTCAATAAATTTGCTGAATATTCATTAATTCCAATGATTCTCTTACATTTTCTGTGTCACAATTATATTGTATACAAATAATTTATTTCTCCCTTCCCAAAGCTTACACCTTTTATTACCTCTTCTTATTTTATTGATTAGTTAGGAATTCTGGTATTATATTCAAGAATTTAATTGTGATGCTTCTAAACTTTCACTTTTAAATATGTTATTTGCTGTAAGTTTTGGTAGATAGTCTTTACTAGATTAAGAAAGTTTGATTTTATTACTAGCCTGCTTAGCATGTTTATCCAAATATTGAATTTGTACATTTTTTTCTACATATTTTGAAGTGGTTATAAGCCTTTTCCTCCATTAACATATCCATGTAGTAAATTACATTAATACATTTTTCTGTTATTAAACTATCCTGGAATTTATTTGAGCATCCTTCTTAGTCATGACTTTGTTCTTATGCAGAACTTGATTAAATTTAATAATATTTTACTTTGTAATTTAGCATTCACTTGCTTATCCAGACTGGGTATCAATATTACAGCAATCTCATGAAATATACCAGAATTTTCTCCTTTTCTTCAGTGGAACTGGTTGTTTCTAGAATTGTTATTTCTGAAACTCGATCCAAACTATTTTATAAATGATTAGACAGCCATCTATCAATCTTTCTCTAGATTTAGACACATATATTTTTCTATCTGTAACATCATTTTTGGCACTTTCCATCTTATACAATTACCATTAAGATGAACACAAAAAATCCAAAAGTATGCCTAGGTACTGTTTCACAGTCCATTTTATCTTGTACAAAAACTTAAAGAACCAAATGTACCAAAAAAAAAAAGAAAGAAAACTTAAGAGGTAGGAGAAAAATGGAAATCCTACATTTTTGTTACTTATCTAAGATTTGAAAAGCACGACACCATCACAAGCTCTACTGAGGGAAAAATAAAATAGAATAAACCAGTATTTTTTATGTGCAGAAATCGTAACAGCAAAAGCATATAAAACATATCTGAGGGAATATCCATAACCAGATAGTAAAAAACCAAACTCACTGCCAAAGAGTCGGATCTGACTCGTAGCCACCCCTCCTTGGGTTTCCAAGGCGATATCACTACAAAAGTAGATTGCCCAAACCTCTTTCCAAGGGTGGCTAGTGGGTTTGAACCGCCAGCTTTCTGGTTAGCAGTCAAATGCCTTAGGCACTACACCACCAGAGCTTCCAACTAGATAGTTGTTGTTGTTGTTGTTATGTGCCGTCGAGTCGGCCCCGACTCATAGCGACCCCTCCTTGGGTTTCCGAGGCAGTATAGTAGTCATGTATTAATTTGGGTAAAAAGAAAGACAGTATAAAATAATAATAATAAATATGTTTATTTTTTTAAAATATCTGAAAATTAGACAATCTTCAGGTTTACACAACTGTTAGTGCTACCTGATCTAAATCATTTTTTTTTTAAGGGTTGTGAAAAATAATATGTTTTCCACTTTGTGGTTGTTGTTGTTATGTGCCGTTGAGTCAGACGAACTCATAGCTACCCCTTGGGTTTCCAAGGCGGTATCACTACGGAAGTAGATTGCCCAACCTTCCATCCGAGGAGTGCCTGGTGGGTTTGAACTGCCAGCCTTCTGGTTAGCAGTCAAGTGCCTTAGGCACTATGCTACCACTTGTTGTTATGTGCCATCGAGTTGGACCGACTCATAGTGACTCCTCCTTGGGTTTCCGAGGCAGTATCACTACTGAAATAGATTGCCCAACCTTCCTTCCGAGGAGTGGCTGGTAGGTTTGAACCAACCGCCTTCTGGTTAGCAGTCAAGTGCCTTAGGCACTATGCTACCCGAGCTCCTGTTTTCCATATTAGCACTGACTTTTGACAGGTAGATTACTCTTTTAATAATGTCTGCAATAAGAGTGATAGAGGCAGCAGGTGGCAGCAGCTCCCACTCAAAAAGCTGTGAGATTTGAAACAAGCCTTGTTAACCTCCCTTGCAAGGTAACCTCTGTAAGGTTCTATGTATGGAAAGAAAAATGATATAATATATAAAAATCCCAAACTTTGACAAAACAAACAGTACTAATTTGGGTCTTTTTTAAGTAGAGAATAAGTAACAAAACTATGAAATAGGCAGGTTTTAATCTTTAGATTTCCTCTTTTTAATTTAAATACCTAGTGTCTTCATGCTTTCTAGGACCCTTGCTCTGTCAGCATATTTGTGCATTCTTTTAGATCTCAATCAAACTTGCCCGTTTCAGAGAAATTGGCCATACTTTTAGATTTCTTACTACTTTTCTTAAATGACAGCAGATAATAATAACAATATTAATACATAATGATAATAATACTCAAGCCAAAAAAATCAGACTCACTGTCATCAAGTTGATTTTGATTCATAGCTACTCCCATAGGGTTTCCAATTTTTACAGAAATAGACTGCCTTATCTTTCTCTCACGGAGAAGCTGGTGGGTTTGAACCACTAACCTTTTGGTTAGCAACCAAATGCCTTAACCACACCATCAGAGCTACTTAATAATAATGCTTCACTGCCACTCCATCCACCATCATCCAGTCAATTCCAAGTCAGGCAACCCCCATTGGGTTTCCAAGGCTGTAAACTTTTGAGAAAGGAGATTGCCCTATCTTCCTTCTGCAGAGCTGCTGGTGGGTTTGAACTATTGACTTTCTGGTTAGCAGCCAAATGTCTTATCCACTATGTCACATTTAAAAAGTGTGAAACTCTCTTCCAAGTTTTACATATTTTATCTTGTAAGATCCATTCAATAACTCAATGAATGAGGTAGTATTATTGTTACTGCCAAGCCTTGGTGGCACAGTGGTTAAGTGCTCAGCTGCTAACCAAAAGGTTGGTAGTTCGAACCCACCAGATACTTTGTGGGAGAAAGATGTGGCAGTCTGTTTTCAAAAAGATAATAGCCTTAGGAACCCAACTGGGGCAGTTCTACATTGCCATGCAGGATCTCTATGAGTCAGAATTGACTTGATGGGTAATAGGTGTGGTTTTGGTTTTATCGTTATTCCCATTTTATGTATGTAGAAACCGGAGCACAAAGAGGTTAAATAACTTGTCTATAATCATACAGCTATTAAGTGGAAGGGTCCAGAAGAACAAATCAGGCTGTCTGATCTTTGGAGCCTGTATTCTTCACCATTACTCAAGGATGAGTTAGTCAGGGAGACTAATCCCTGTCAATCTATCAGCTAGCAAATATTTTAATTCCTTTAGTACAAAGACCACTTCAGGCTATTTAAAGTGCACCTACTTCCAAAACTTCTTTGAGTAATATAACCACAGGTAAGAATTTGAGGCCACTGGCAGTTCAGTATGGAAGAGATATTGAGATGGACAGACCAAGGAGACACATCTCAAGTTCTTCATTTATTATCTGTGGACACTTGACAAGTTACTTTGCCACCCAGAGCTTGTCTTTCCTTGTGTGTTAAATGGTGATAATAATACTTACTGACTGTAATGCTGACTATGAATTTTCCCTTGGGTAAGGTGAGTCTAGAAGAATGAATTAGAAGGAAAAAAAGGACAATATTAGAGAAGAACATCAGGTTATCAGTCTCTGTATCTCCAAATAAGTATCTCGACTGGTAATTGCATAATAAATACTTGTTATTAACTTGATCTGTAAATAAGTGAACAAATATATAAAATTAAATAGTCAATGGATACTTTACATATGTAAAAATAGTCTTTCCAAGTATTTGATATGTATTTCCAAGGACTGGGATGAAGAGAAGGTCATCCCTGGGTGGCACAGATGATTAAGTGCTTGACTACTTCCCAAAAGATTGGTGGTTCAAACTCACCCAGAGGAACCTTGGAAGCTAAGTCTAGCAATCTGCTTCTGAAAGGTACAGCCTTGAAAACCCTATAGAGTAGTTCTACTCTGCCCACGTGGGGTTGGCATGAGTGGGGCTTGACTGATGGCAGTTAACAACAGCAGAAGCTGAAATGGACAAGGAAGGATCTCCTTGAACCACACCCTGAATTCATAGTGCCTAAGGCACTTGACTGCTAACCAGAAGGCTGGTGGTTCAAACCCACCAGCCACTCTTAGGAAGGAAGGTTGGGCAATCTACTTCAGTAGTGATACTGCCTCGGCAACCCGAGGAGGGGTCGCTATGAGTCGGGGCCAACTCGATGGCACACAACAACAACAACAAGACGTCTCCTGAACTATAAGAAAATAAATTTCTATTCTTTGGGAGCTCTGGTAGTGTAGTGCCTAAGGCATTTGACTGCTAACCAGAAGGCTGGTGGTTCAAACCCACCAGCCACTCCTTGAAAGGAAGATTGGGCAGTCTACTATCCGTAGTGATACTGCCTCAGAAACCCAAGGAGGGGTCACTGAGTCACATATGACTTGATGACAGTGAGTTTGGTTTTTTGGTTTTGTGATGAAGAGATAATATTTATGTTCTTGAGAAATTTGTTTAAATAAAATTAATATTTGATTCTTCTTGATTTTTAGCTTGAAAGTGTTGTTGTTAGGTGTCATTGAGTCAGTTCCAACTCATAGCAACCCTATGTACAACCAATGAAACACTGCCCAGTCCTGCACCCTCCTCACAATCATGGCCATGCTTGAGCCCATTGTCACAGCTCAATTTAAATCTGTGACAATATTTTTGTTCTCTGATACGCTTAGGTTTGCATTTGTTTAATCATTTCATTCAATTACCTGATTTCTTTTCTAGACCCAAAACAGAAGATGCCTGGGTATTTGCAAAATCCAATGCCATTCAGGCTGTTGGTGTCATGTCATTTGGTGAGTACATGGTTTCAAAAGCCCCTTTCAACATGAAGACATGTGTAACGTGGAAAAGTGTTGTTTGTGTCTGCCTAGCAGATGTCCGTTTAGACTTCCTATGCATAGCAGATGATCTAGTTTGCGCCAACATAAAATTAGGCTCAGACTTTTCTCACTCATCACTAAAATTTCATTCAATTTGGACATATCTCTCCTCATGCAGGAAACTCATTACACACATCTAATTTCTTCACTTCCAAGTCTAGCAAGTGTTATGGATTTCTTCAAAACCTTGCACACAAAGTGTTACTAATTGACCAGATGTTTAAAGCTACTATTCTGTTATATCCAACATTGCAAAGGAAGCCATGGGCTTCTCTTAAGATGGGAAAGGCCATTAGAAAAAAAAAAAAAAACAGAGAAAGTTGGATAGGGCTAGTTTATATCAACAGTGACATGAAAAGACCACATAAGTCTGATGTGAATACATTTTCTCATTTATGGAGCTGTCACAAAATTTTTTTTCTGACATATTTAGTAGATAAGTGTGTTTGAACTTTTTTAGTTCATTGACATGCCAAAGGAGCATACATCTCTGAACTAATTTTCAGAACTGAAAAAAGAAAATTCTGATGCTTGCTTTAATCATGCTTTTTTTTTTTTTTTTGGTATTGTAGCATTTATTTGCCACCATAATTGCTTCTTAGTTTATGGGTCTTTGGAAGAACCCACAGTAGCTAAGTGGTCCCGTATCATCCATGTGTCCGTTTTGGTTTCTGTATTGATCAGTATGCTATTTGCTACCTGTGGATACCTGACATTTACCGGCTTCACACAAGGTAAAATGAGAGATTCAATCTTATCATATCATTTAGTGTTCATGTGGATTGGTGCTACCAATTGTTGGTACAATTATACCCAGTGTTGTACATCAAAGTATCATGATCTCTTTTACCCATCCTCTCTTCTACCCTCCTGCTTCTCTGCTGTATCTATTTCCTAATTTTCTCCTTTAACTGCTAAACATAAATTTATACTCTCTCTTCCCATCCTCCCACACTTGCACTTCCAAGCACATGCATCTGGCTTCTCTCTCTACTATCCCACTTCAATTTCACTTTCAAAGTTACTAATGGCCTCTCAGTCTTCAAAGCTCCTTCTTGGTTCTGATCATCTTAGACTTTTGAATTACTTAACAGTACTGAACATCCTTTCTTTGCTCTTTTAGAGGAATATCATTACGGTTATTCTTTCTCTCTCAACATTTTTTTTAATCTCTCCAAGTGATTCCACCTGTATTCCCCCCCTACACACACACACACACACACACACACAAGCCCCTCTAACTAGCTCAAGCAAGTTGCCTGCTTTTCTTTCCACAAATTCTCTGGAGACTTCGATTGTTTTAAATATATTCCAGACTTTTTTTTTTTTTTTTTTTAACTATGTTCAGTCTGGTGCCTTGAACAGAAAACATCTTTCCCACAAAACCAGTTCCTTACTCCCCACGACCTTGCTTGCACCAAACATTAAGTCTCTTTTCTATTTAATCAGGCTCAAAGATTGAGAAATCATCTCTTCTAACTCCTTTTACCCTTATATTTAATCATCTATACAGTGTAATAGTTAGGAAATTCTGATAGCCTGCTAAATGCTGTGATTCATCTGTTTCACAGATTTTGCAAGTCTATTATCTCATTTGACCTTCAAACAACCCTTTGAAAGTAAGTGGAATAACTAGTTTTACCCGTGCTTAAAACACAAAGAGATGAAATAGCTCACTCAAGCTGGCCAGTGAGAAGCTAGAAAACAAGTCTGACTTCCAGTCCAATTTTCTTTCCACTCTGTCTTGCTCCCTCCCCCATTGTGTGCAACCATGACTCATTAAATACTGTCTTAGCCTCCTTCTCCTCTCAGCTTTGTTTTTTGGTAACACTGAGGTGTTCTTGAGAGGATAGCTGCATTGTTTAAAGTAGAGGATATATTGGATTATGATTATTAGCAGAAAATGAAGAAAGATGGTTTCAAATATAGAACAATGCAGTCAGAATTATAACTCATGTACATGCCACTAGAGTGCAACAAGGTGAGCAAGAAATTCTTGCTATGTATAACGTACTTTGCCAAAATGAATGATATATGGGCTTCAGTCTGTACAGAACCGTGATTTTTAATATCTTCTCTGTAAGATATAAACCTTTTTTCTTATTTACACCTCCTGGTGGTTTTATGAGTCATAATTACTCAGAAATACATATTTAACAAAACTGGCAGGGTTACTTGTTTGTCCTTAAAATAAGTTTTGACTCAGGCTAGAATAAGCTGACATTCATACTTCAGGCCATTTCACCTTAGGCAAATCTAGTCTTGTTTGCTTAAGCTGCACGCTTCTTTTCTTCCCCCTTTCAGTCAATAATTTCAGCTTGCGAAGCAGGGAGATCTCTACATACTTCTTAACATTCCCAGTGACTTTTGAAAATGTGCAGGGCCCATTTCTTGGTGGAGAGATTAGTGAACAGGGAGCTTCAGTCCTTTTTTCTCAGAGTGCTGGAATCTTTTCAACCAACCTTTAAGCAGATCTATCCTACTTGTGGTTGTTTTTCAATCTCCCTCTGCCCAAAAGGGACATTGGAAAGTTATGTATATTTACTCTAGTTGATAGGAGAAGGGGAACTATTTGATAGGAGAAGGGGAACAGAGTCACTGAAAGTAAGTCTTGGGAAGGGCCAGGTAGGTCATTTACAGTAGTAGCTAGCTTTGTGATGAAGAAAAGTACAGAGACATTGTTGTTTTGTCTTCTTTTTAAATAGAGTTGTAGTATGTGAGGAGCTCTGGTGGCATATCTAAGGCATTTAACTGCTAACCAGAAGGTTGGCTGTTCAAACCCACCAGCCACTCCTTGGAACATTGGGCAATCTACTTCTGTAGTGATACCACCTCGGAAACCCAAGGAGGGGTCACTATGAGTCGGATCTGAGTCAACAGCAGTGCGTTTGGTTTGGTTTTAGTAGTATGTGACTTTGATCCAATTTTCTGTTTGGTTTAATTGAACAAATGTGACCAACATTCTAAAGTTTAAGATGTTATGATCAAATGTCCTTTGTCTTAACATTGGGAAACATTTTTTCTTGACATTACTTCTGTGCCCTCCTTACCAGTTGCCATCTGGTCAGCTCCAACTCATGGCAGTCCCATGTGTATCATAGAAAACTGTACTCCATAGGTTTCCAGTGACTGATTTCTCAGAAGCAGGTCACCAGGCCTTTCTTCTCAGGCACTTCTGGGTGAAGTCAAACCTCCAGCCTTTTGGTTAGCTGCCAAGTATGTTAACGTTTTGTTTCACACCTCATTTGTTGTTGTTGTTGTTGTTATGTGCTGTGAAGTCAGACCCGACTCATAGCGACCCCTCCTTGGGTTTCCGAGGCAGTATCATTACGGAAGTAGATTGCCCAAACATCATTTAGCTTAGAAGTAATTAAATATAATGTTCAGTCTAGAAAATAGCCATATTTTCACAGTTTTAAATCTATGCATTTACAATTGAGTTCATTAGATGCCATGAAAGATACTGTACGTTTGGAATTGCTATCTGTGGCCCTGAGTTTGTGGTTAAACCCTATAGTATGATATGCAGGAAATTCAGCTCCCCAGATGTACTGGTCTACTCTTCCTTTCAGGATTGTCCTTGATCTAAGAATAGCATTTCAAAAGGAAATTTGTTTATCTTCATAGACTTTTTTTCTTTTTTTTTTTTTTAAATAATGGAGTCACCAGAAACAAAGACCAGAAGCAAGTTTACAAAGCCAATCAAAAGAGTTTAGGGAGTTAACTCTGGTGTGAGAAGACAATGGATAAAATATTTTTCAGAAGTTGACATAAATTTGTAACAAACCTAGCAAAAACAAACAGTACGAAAAAGCAAAAAACAATTAGTGATGAATTCATCTTGAAGTGGAGCGTGTACTGGTTTTAATGTTAGTGAATAACTTTATAGTATTGAATTTAAAAAAAAAAACTTACCTTTAGACCATGTGATCTATTCTCTTAGTTAAATGAAATGAAATATTGCTTCACATGTAATAAATTCCAAGTATCTCATTTATTGGATATTTATATCAAATATCCAAAATCTGTTACATAAACCTCTTTTGTATTATTCTCTAGGAGACTTATTTGAAAATTATTGCAGAAATGATAACCTGGTAACATTTGGAAGGTTTTGTTATGGAGTCACTGTCATTTTGACATACCCGATTGAATGCTTTGTGACTAGAGAGGTAAGCTTAATTCCTTCTCAAGTGATCTCTCTACTCCATTTATTGTAGGAATATTTGTAAGTAATTCAATTCTTCACATTCCCAAATGCATGACAAGTAATATAGCTTATAAAATTTTTGTTTTCAGCTAGTCTGATAGAGCCTGGTGAAACCCCCAAGACAATGGCCCCTAGTTAGCCTTCAGGTCTAAAAGTGAACTTACTCCCATGACTTCTAGCCAAACAATAGGCAGGCATATATGGTGAACATTTACACCAGGTAGATATACTGCTTTGAACGATCAATCATGGGCGATCAGACAGGCATTTGTCACAGGAAGATAGCTCAGGGTCCAGGAATGCATAGGAAAGAAGGGCACAGGGAAGACATAACTACAGGGAGGAAGTGGGAAGAGAGCTGTTACATTGTGGGGACTGCAGTCAATGTCATGAAACAAAATGTGTATGAACTGCTGCATGGAAAATGAATTTGCTCTGTAAGCTTACCCCTAAGTCACAATAGTTTTTTTTAAAAAAAATTTGTTTTCAATTACGAAATATCAGAGTTGAAAGATAAATTTTTGTTAGATGTTTACAAGGTAATTTTTCACAAACTGGAATTATAAATCTTGTTCGGTGTTTAGTTTATAATAGCATGAGCACAAATATTCATATAACTCTAGATATCTATACATCAAAGTGAATGCCAGCCGGTAGTACAGCTGAACTACATTGTTTTCCTTTCAAAGCATTCTTACAAAGAACTTAAGTACCAAGGTTTAAAAAATATTTTATAAATTTTTTTTTTTTGCTGAGGTGTTTTATAAAACAACAAGTAATTTAAGGCATCACAGAACATATTCTAAGCAATTTTGTTGTTTTAAAAATTAAAATAACTTATTTTCCATTGGAAACCAAAATTGAAGTTACACTTTTAACAGATAAAAAATATTATATTTATGTATTTATAGAAAATATTTGTTTTTATATAAGATATTAATATACATATATTATTTACATGTATATAATACATTAAAATTTAAAAAATAAATGATATACATGTATATAGTGTTGGGAGCTCTGGTAGCATAGTGCCTAAGGCACTTGACTGCTCACCAGAAGGCTGGCGGTTCAAACCCACCAGCCACTCCTCGGAAGGAAGGTTGGGCAATCCTACTTCTGTAGTGATACTGCCTCGGAAACCCAAGGAGGGGTCGCTATGAGTCGGGGCTGACTCGACGGCAAACAACAACAACAAAGTGTTGTTGTTGTTGTTGTTGTTATGTGCCATCGAGTCAGACCAGACTCAGCAACTCCTCCTTGGGCTTCCGAGGCAGTAACACTACAGAAGTAGATAGCCCAACCTTCCTTCTGAGGAGTGGCTGGTGGGTTTGAACCTCCAACCTTCTGGTTAGCAATCAAGTGCCTTATGCGCTATGCTACCAGAGTTCCTTGTATATAGTATAGTTTTATATATTTCATAAATAAAGTCAATTCCAAATTAAGTTCCATTATATGGTCTACTGGATTTATGGAGAATGGTACGCTGAAAGAAAATTCAGTCTTTTTGTGTAAAACTGAACAGCATAGTTCGTAAGCAATTCCTTATACAATCAGCTAAAAATCCACTGTGCCAGTTAGCAGTAAAACATTATCCTGCTTCACAGTGGTTCTTTCAGGAATCACACTGAAAAGGACTTAGTCTCAGGATCTAATCCTAGAAGGTGTTTACACAGTGTACTATGTGAATGGATCTAATGTGCAAAGTGAAAAAAAAAATCTACAGAGTTTTAGATACACTAACTCATTGGCAGACTTCTAGAGGCAAGGCAATGATTACCTTATGCCACTGCTGGGGATAAGAAACTACACAAAGGAGAAATGGGATTAGGAAATGTTCAGCACTGTTTATGTCCCTTGTAATTACCACTTCTCCTTGCTCACAAATTGTAATCCACAGACTGTTCTCCACCTTGAATGTAAGAGAGAATTAGATTGAACAAATTAATACTTGATAGAGAATTGTTAAATATTTCAAAATTCAAAAATCTGCGAACTATTGTTAGATGCAGGAAATGGTTTTATTTTTGCTTCAGCCCTGAACATGAAGCTCAGATTTGATCTCTAAATTGGCAATATAAGATGATGCATTCTCCTGTAGTTTTTTCGGTGAGCTGCTTGTGGACAATCTGAGTCACTTCACCTGCACAATTTATGTTTTTAGTACTTGAAGCTTGAGTTTCCTTCCCAGTTGCCATGACAGAAAGACAGACTCTAGATCTCTGCCATGATAGCAAATATTAACAGAGGAAATTCATTTATACCTAACCCATTCACTTCCTTTCTTTCTCTCCTTTATACATATACACATGCAAACATGCACATATGCACACACATAAAATGGTGTAACATAATCAAAGCCTTATCTATTTATAAAGGCTGCCTATCCCAAAACTATATTTTTCACATATAAAATGCCCACATAAATAATACACCTACCTGTACATATAACATACATAGTTTACATAACACAAGAGAGGGTTGCACAGTTTGCAAAGACACATAACACACATTATTTGCAAAAAAAATATGGTAAATATCCCTCATTAGCCTGCCTCATGAACTGGTATTCCACCATCACAATTGTGTCTTAGAGATTGCTATAAAAAATTGATTTCATATAAGATAACACTTGAAAGGGCATTGCAAATTGTGAAACCATAAATGGTTTTAAGTTATTAGTATCACCATTAAATTGTTAGCAGAGTATGGCAGTTCTGGTCTATGGAGAATGTTAATCACATAAAGTAATGCAGCTTCAAGAAGTGGCTTCTTTGCAGTCCCTATCATCGGACCTTTCCTACCATTCCCAGCTCTCGCCTAACTGTTCTTTTGCACAGAGCAAACACCCTATTTAGACTATCTCCTCATTGTTCTCTAATGGTACTATTTTTGGTCTTACCTCTGTGTTCTATTTTCACACTAATTCTGCTCTTCTTTATACAAATCCTGTCCAATTTCAAACCCCACACCAAGCCAAGACAGAACAAGCACCTTTCAGGAATTCTTTGCAGCAGGTTACTCTATGGGAGAAAGATACGGAACTAAAAAACAAACCAAACCCATGGCCATCAAGTCAATTCCAACACATAGGAAACATATAGGATGGAGTAGAACTGCCCATAGAGTATCCAATGCTGTAAATCTTTAGAGAAGCAGATTGCTTCATTTTTTTTCCCACAGCAGCTTGTGGGGTCAAACTGCTAACCTTTTGGTTTGCAGTCAAATGCCTTAACCACTGAGCCATGAGATCTCCTTGCAGATAACTAAAGCTCCTTCCAATTCTAAATTCTATCTGATCTCTTTTTTTTCTCTTGTGTTAAATTGGTCTCTGTTTCATTATATATATTGGTTTGTATCTCTCTAATTAGGATGTTAACACCTGAGAATAGGAATCATCTTTAGATATTTTCTCCTTGCAAATCATACTATAGAGTGGAACACATTAAATATGTAACTCTTGAATGATTCCCTGATCTGAATATCTGGAAAATAATCATCAATTCTTCTCTATTTTTTGTTGAGGAAAGGCAAGATAAGATAGACTTCAACTATAACAAAATTTTAGAGTTTATATAAATTTTATGTTGTGTTGTTTTTAGGAGCCATTGAGTCAACTCAAACTCATAGTGACTCTATGTACAACAGAACAAAATACTGTCTGGTCATACACCATCCTCACTGTCCTTGCTATACTTGAGCCCAGCATTGCAGCCACTGTGTCAATCCATCTTATTGAGAGTGTTTCCCTTTTTCTCTGATCCTCCATTTTACCAAGCATGATATCCTTCTCCGGGGAATGTTTCCTTCTGACATGACCAAAGTAGGTGAGATGAAGTCTGGCCATTCTTGCTTCCAAGAAGCATTCCACCTGCACTTTTTCCAGGACAGATTTGTTTGTTCTTTGGCAGTCCATGTTATTTTCAGTATTTTATGTCAACACCATAATTCAAAGCCAACAACTCTTCTTTCATCTTCCTTGTTCATTGTCCAGCTTTCATATGCTTATGAGGAGATTAAAAATACCATGGCTTGGATTAGTCACACTTTAGTCTTCAAAGTGACATCTTTGCTAAATTTTATAGTTTATATAAAATCAATTTCCTGCTAGTAAAGAGTATTACAAGAAGCCCTGTTGGTGCAACAATTAACCACTCGGCTGCTAACTGAAAGACTGGAGGTTCGAACCCACCCAGTGACTCCATGGAAGAAAGACCTGGTAATCTGCTTCCATAAAGTTTACATTCTAGAAAACCCCATGGAGCAGTTCTACTCTGTTGCTATAAGTAAAAAATGGGGTTGCTATGAGTCAAAAATCGACTCTATGGCACCTAACAACAACAAAGGATATTACACATCTATTATAATTAAAGGAAATTGTGATAACTGCTTCCTTCTTGGTTGTTTAAATAATCTAAACATCTGTGATTTGTTTTTGTGGTAACCTTATTGGACTCAAGGAGAAAGGATAAGATAACTTCCAAGTCTCCTTTATACTTAAGAATGCAATATTTATTCAGACATTGGTATGCCACATTCTAAACTGGAAATATAATCCACTGACTGTCTAATAGTTTAACAAAGAATGCTTGTTATTGGTACATATCTATATGTAAGTACTTTGGAAAAAATAAAACATTCACAGTGAATTGAGATTTGATTAATTGTCTTATTAAGGTAGTATTTTTTGTAGTCCTAAATGCTATAATATGAAATACTTTATTAGTAAGACCTGCATACTTCTGAAAATCCCTCTCTAAATAATTTGACAGGTAATTGCCAATGTGTTTTTTGATGGGAACCTTTCGACAGTTTTCCACATTATTATAACAGTGGTTATCATTACTGTAGCCACACTTGTGTCATTGCTGATCGACTGCCTTGGGATAGTTTTAGAGCTCAATGTAAGTACATTTAAAGATTCATTTCTTCTATTCTAAAAAAGTCCTTTTAAAAGTATTATCTACATTTAACATAAGACATATTTTCTTTAACAGAAGTGTCACTTTCTGAGTGGACTGAATATTGATACTATGATATTGTGTACTGTATAAAACCATATACTTTTAGAGCAGTGGTTCTCAACAGAATAGTCCCCACAACATTTGGCAATGTCTAAAAGCTTTTTGGTTGTCACAGCTGAGGAGGGCTGCTACTGGCGTCTAGTGGGTAGAGGCCAGGAATGCTGATAAAAGTTATACCAGAGTGCACAAGGCTGCCCCACAACAAAAAATTGTCTGATCAAGATGTCAATAGCACTGAGTTTGAGTAACCCTGTTTTAAAGCAGGTTTGCATATTTCATATCATACATAGATATTATAAAAAAAAAAGGAATTAAATGGATCTGGAATTTTCTTTGCCAATTGAAAATAGATCTACTGAGATTCACTGAAGTATGTGCATGAACTTTTCACAATTGCCAAAATGGAAACAACCTAAATGTCTATCAACTGATGAATGGTTAAGCAAAGTGTCATATACACATACAATGAAATATTATTCAGCCAAAAAGAAGAATGAAGTCATAGTACATGGTACAACATGCATGAACCTTGAAAACATTATACTTAGTAAAGAAGTCAATCACAATCCTTATAGAATTTCTGCTAACAATTACACCACTTAGCATTTATTAGTCATGCACCACAGTGAGAATAGACTTTTATACTTGCTTTTACAGTAGACTTTTATATTCTCATTTACTCATTCCATTGAGAGTTGAGGAAAAGGTTGAAGACACTATTGCTGTTACCCAGTTCACTCTTCTCTCCAGATGCCATTTTGATTTGAAGTTCTGACAAAGGCTGTTAGAGACTCAGTCAGGAACATACAATTGGGAATTTTCTTGTAGCAGATTAAATGAGAAGTGAGGAGCAGGCAACCCACTTTCCAAAACTTTAGGACTCGGGGAATTATCTACTCTACAAACAATGGAGAGAAAGCTGGTAGGAGAAGTGGACAAGCATCAAAGATAATTTTTACCTACTTCCCAGTTTTGCATAAGCTAACAGGTCTACTTAGAAACATTTCATGTACCACCTTGATTTGTTTAAATGGATGACTGCTACCCTAACTCACTATCATGCCTTAGGTGTTATTTCATATAATGTACTCTTCGGACAATCTGCAGCTTGCCTTCCAAATTTTAAGTGTTTTGAACACAAGAATGATAGCTCCTTCTCCATCCTCCCTAGTATCTAGCATGGTGCTAATAACATAACGCTCAAATTACTGCATTGGCTATTGCCCATTGGGACCACAGTTCAGGACCTATTTCTAAAATGTTCCTGGACATAAAATACATTCTTTAGTGTGGTACCAAGAAATTAAGTGTTACAAAAACTTGTTGATATTGACAATAATAGTGATCCGTCAACTTTGCTATGAAGGTGACAGGAATAATCATTCCAGGTGATTATTTCTTATTTTGTCAAATGTCTCATTTAAGTTCACTTTTTTTTTTTTAATTGTAAGATTTTGTTGTGAGAAGAATATGTTTATCACTTCCTGTGGTTAAGGCAGAATTCTAGTACTGTAATTAGAGAGGAACATTTTGAATTTTTATAAAACCAATATCTGAGCTAGCTGTGGAGGACTGTGAAAATGTAAAACATGATTCCAGATCCTTAAATCATTAACAAATCTGGTTATATAGACATGCTAACATATATCTATTCCCTGTCAAATCGCATGAGCATATGTGTTTTTCTCATCAACAAAAACCTTTTGGAATATACAATAATATATTCAGGTCTTTTTTGCAAATCCCTTTTGTGTAGGCATTTACAATATCCAATAGAGCCAGATTAAACAGCATTTCTGTCAATATCTAATGCATGTCAGGGTCATGCAACATATTAGAAGTAACTAAAGCATGTTGTGCCCCATTTCATAATGGTAATGAGAGCTAGCTTGTATGAGTACTCACTCTGTGCCAAATAATTTGCATATATTATCTCCCTTCCTGGCTGCAACAATGGGCTCAAACATAGCAATGACTGTGAGGATGGTTCAGGATCTGGCAGTGTTTCTGTTGTACACAGTGTCACTATGAGTCAGAACGAACTCAATAGCACCAGTCAACAACAACATCTCCCTTAATCCATGTTAACTTTACAGATGAAAAAACTGTGGCACAGGATGATTAAATAAATAAATAGATTGAGGCCACACAACTTATAAGTGGCGGAGTCAAGATTTGAACATAGATCTTCAGATGCTGTAGACTACATTTTCATCATTTGGCTAGTCTGAGAATTCATAAGTATAAAACTTTAAATTATGTAAATTACTGTTAATTTCTTTACCCATTTTTTAACCTAGAAGTCTATGCATTGAGTTTACTTATAAGTAAGGTTAAGAGTAATCCTTAGACTATTAAGGATTCCTTAGACTAATAATGGGTAGACCTTACTATTGTTGTTGCTGTTATATACTGTCGAGACAGACCCGACTCATAGATACCCCTCCTTGGGTTTCCAAGGCAGTATCACTATGGAAGTAGATTGCCCCATCTTCCTTACGAGGAGTGGCTGGTGGGTTTGAACCATCAGCCTTCTGGTTAGCAGTCAAGTGCCTTAGCCACTATGCTACCAGACCTTATTATTAGGTTAAAGTAAATACCAAGAGATGAAATAAAATGGAACTTAATTAATAATTTGTGGGTAATAGCATCCACCTTAGTTAATAATTGTGGTACTTTAAATCTTTTTTTCATTGTGCTTCGGAATTATCACTAAGTGGAAGAATGATCTTCACAGATGAGATATGGAATAGAATCAGGTCTTTAATTTGCAAAGTTAGGCAAATGTTATATAAAAACCACTGTCATCAAGTCGATTCCAACTCATAGTACCCCTATTGGGTTTCCAAGGCTGTAAATCTTTCCAGAAGTTGATTACCTCATCTGCTTCAAGCAGAACAGCTGGTGGGTTTGAACCTCTCAACTTCTGGTAAGCAGCCAAATGCCTTACCCACTATGCCACCAGAGCTCCTAAAGATTATATAGCATAATTAAAATACTAAAAGAAAAATTATCTAGGGTTATATTAGCTTTTCAGTAAAATGTAAAACGATATTTAGGCTTTTGCTTCCCTTTTACTTCTTTGAGTTCATGACATATTTTTCCAAAGCAAATACATCCTCAATTTAAAAGGATTCACTTTAGAAGTAAATAAAATAAATATAAGACCCATTCCTAGTAATAAGAATCCAGCATCTTGGCACTGATGTCACTATTAGATAGAATTGGCATCTTCAGTAATTGGGCCCGATGGATTTCTACTTGAAGCAGTACAAAGAAAAAATGTAAAGCAGCTGGTGCCTGTGGCCAGAATAACTGGCCCACCAAACATTGTGTGCAGCTTACAGTGGGAGGAAGAAAGCCAATTACCCAGCAAGGGCCCAAGACAGAAATACAAATCATCAGGGTGAGCAAAGCCTGGTGGTGGTCTAAGTTGTCAGAGACCTCCTGAGCTAGAGAGAGTTTCCTTTTAAGGCATAGGAATAAATTTTGTGAGTCTGAATTAATTGCAAAATGGAAATTTAGAAGATGTAAGCATTCTTTTATTTAACTTTCAGGTTAAGAGCATCATTTGAGAGGTTTCTATCCAGATAGGAGAATTCAGACACTTTTCCAATCTGTATTGCCAATAAAAATTTTCAACATCTCTGTTCTTTCCCTGCTACAAACTGCAAAATAATCTGTGGGTAGAAAAAATAAAATTCTCACTTTTCCATCTCTATTCTAATACCAGCTGCATATGCAGCACTTCTTCCTTTGGCACTAACCACCCAGAGCTAGATCAGATATCACAAGTTATAGGTTACAATACTCCAGACTGCCTAGGCTGCCCAAGACCTCAGGCACCAGCCACAAGTTTGGGAGTCCATACAACTCCCTTACTACTGACCTGCTAGCCACAAATTCAGGAATTTCCTCTACCCTTCAGGATGCAAAGTATAAACTCAGGGGCCCCATTCCCCTTACATCTGACCTGCTGGCTCCCACTACTCCCTTGGTTTAATATTTTCTGGAACAACTCACAAATCTCACGGAAAGCACGATACTTACGGTTACAGTTTTATTGCAGCAAAAAGGAGACAACCCATGGCCAGTATAAAGAAGAGATGAATAGCATGAGGTCTGGGAGGGTCCCCAATATGGAGCGTTCTTGTCCCTAAAAGGATGTGTCACCCTCTCAAGTACCCATGTCTTTTACCTACCAGGAAACCCATGGAGCTTCCATGTCCAGAGCCTTTATTGAGGTCTTATTATGTAGGCACTATTGATTGAATCATGCCCTCCTCCCCTGAGTTTGGCTGATAGCATGAGATGGCCTTTCTGGCTGGCCAGCCCCTACCCAAGAGTTACCTAAACCCTCTGGTGTAGTCTTGAAGCCTCATGAAAGACACTCAATCACTGGAGCAATTCCAAGGTTTTAGAGGTTATCTCTCAGGAACTAAAGACAAAAGTCTTTAGGGAAAGTTAATCCCAAGCTCTGACATCAATAGTGTCATCATCAATGCATAGTCCTGTCCCATCTTTATAAATAAGGTTACATTTTATTGTCTTTCTAATAAGAAGTTATGATGTTACATCCTGTCAAGCAATGATAACATGTTTTCTAAGTCAGTGGTACATTGTTAAGCAACGCTACATTAAACAGATCAAATAAACTGAACTTGCTTCATTGCAAAGCTTATAAGGACTAGGTCAAATGAAACCTAATTACCACTTTAGTGATGAGCTCAGGTCCAACAAACAACCCCTAATAAGACTGAGCTTTCACATATGAAGAAAGAAACTGGTATCTAGACAAGAGTCACAACTGGACTTCATCCAGTACAAACATCAGCTATATAGTTTTTCCTCTAATTGCTACTTCCTCAACTCTTAACAATTATAACATAAACAGAATACCCTTGCAACAGAATTGCCTTGCACTGCTCACCATGTTGGATTTGGAGGAGTCCCAAAATGCTGACTGAAGAGAGCCCCTGAGTAGCAGCTGGTGGCAGTTCTCCTCCTGATAGTGCTTTCACACTTCAGCAGTTCCAGATGATTTACACTCATATATATTTGTTCCTGTAAAGAAAGTGATCACATATATATTTGGATTTGGATTACTATTTTGATATTTTCAAAAAGTCTTAATTCAAAGGAACCAGTGGGTAATAATTCTTAATGTAAGCCAGGAATGAGTTCTACAGTACGTTCCAGAACTAAACAGTACTTTCCATAACTAAAAAAGCAATGTTAGCTCCAAGTTTCATGATAGAGGCTATGAAATCCATAATTCCTTTCATTCCAGTTCATATGAAAACTAATCTTTTATTTGCTAAATGCCTTTGTATGTATTCATTTGTATTCAGGTGGTATGCATGATGAACACATATTTTCTGACTATTTGAATTTAGCATAAAATTTTGGAATCTAGTAGTATTTTCTCACTCCTATGTCTGACTGTAGAAATATTTTCCATGAAGTGTGAACCCTCTCATTCTTCCCCAGATTTTTAGATGCTCCCTGGCTGGTAGGATTTCATAATGCTTTGTGTTTGAGTTGGTTCTGATGCATAATAACCCAAAGGACAGAGTAGAATTGCCCCATATGGTTTTCTAGGGTGTAAATCTTTATGGAAGCCACTGCCACATCTTTTCCTGCAGAGCGGCTAGTGGATTCTAACTACTGTCTTTTTGGTTAGCAGCCGAAGGCTTAATCATTGTCCCACCAGGGTTCCATAATATCTCCCCCTTAATTGCCATTTCTCTGGAACTTTGTGGTTTTCATTAAAAGGAAAAAGTTAAATTTTTTGAACCATATTTGTAGGTAACTTTCTGTTGTAGTCATGGTGCTTAGTAAGAAATACATTCATTGTTTTAAATAGATAATGAGAAGACTTTTTTAAAAGCTATTTTTAAGGTATAATCTGTTCTTTTAAGGCATCCAACTTCCAATTTAGTTTGCTGTGATTTTCCTTGGCAAAAAAATCCACCAAAATAATGTACCAAAAACCTTTTAAAAAATAGGTGATGGATACAAAGGATTTCATTGTACTTTTCTTTTTACTTTTATATGTGTTTGTAAATTTCCATAATAATGTTTTTCAAATATAGCAAAACATGCATTTTATCCTAAACCAACATCACATATGCTACTAATGTTGTTGTTGTTAGATGCTGTTCAGTCTGTTCAGACTTACAGTGACTCTATGTATAACAGAACAAAACACTACCCAGTCCAGTGCCATCCTTGCAATCATTGCCATGCTTGAGCCCATCGCTGCAGCCACTGTGTCAATTCATCTCATTGAGCATCTTGCCTTTTTCTCTGACCCTTTATTTCACTAAACATGTTATCCTTCTCCAGGGACTGGTCCCTTCTGACATGACCAAAGTATGAGAGACAAAGTCTGGCCATTCTTGCTTCTAAGGAGCATTCTGGCTGTGCTTGCCCCAAGATGAATTTGTTCATTCTTCTAGTAGTCTATGGTACATTCAATATACTTCTCCAGTACTACCTTCAAAGGCATCAATTCTTCTGCAATCTTCGTTATTCACTGTCTACCTGCAACATGCATATGAAGCTCTTGAAAATACCATAGCTTGGATCAGGTACACCTTAGTCTTCAAAGTGACATCTTTGCTCTTTAACACTTTAGAGAGGTCTTTTGCAGATTTTCCCAGTGTAATATGTTTGATTTCTTGACTGCTGCTTCCATGGGCATTGACTGTGGATCCAAGTAAACCAAAATCCTTGACAATCTCAGTCTTTTCTCCAGTTATCATGATGTTGCTTTTTGGTCCACTTGTGAGGATATTTATTTTCTTTATATTGAGGTGTAATTGACATTGAAGGCTGTAGTCTTTGAGCTTCATCAGTAAGTGATTCCAGTCATCTTCATTTTCAGAAAGCAGGATTGTATCATCTGCATATTACAGGTTGTTAATGAGTCTTCCTCCAATCTTCATGTGTTCTGGTTACCTAGTGCCACTCTGATAGGAATCTACCACAATTGAGATGGCCTTAACAAATAGGAGTTTATTCTTACAATCCAGGAGGCTAGAAGTCCGAGTTCAAAGTGCCAGGCTCTAGGGGCTGGGTGAAAGCCACTTGACCTTGGGCTTCAGCTCTGCTTCTTGCTCCCAGCCCACTGAAGCTAGAGGTATCTCTTCACTCAGACAGCTACTGGCTACTGAGGCTAACAAGCCCAAGGTCAACAAATAAAATGGCATAGCTCCAATGTTACCAAACAAAGTCCATTGAAAGTCCCAAGGTCTGCAGAGAATGGCAGTCTGCTGAACAATTATGCATGACCACATGCAGAGTTCAAGCATGCCATAAGCTAGAGACCATTCCCAAAGCAGATCACATACCCAAAGGCAGCTATTCAGCTGCTCACGGTAGATTCCACCATGGAGTTGATTACCAGTCTCATCATGGGGAATACTGCATCAAGCTGCTGAGCCACTTAACCAGGCCCAGCTAGATTGACACACAAACTTAACCACCACATTGTGCTGCATTCTTCTTCATGTAGTCCAGCTTCTCAAATTATATGCTCAATATACAGATTCAGTAAGTATGGTGAAAGAACATAACCCTAATGCACACATTTCCTGATTGTAAACCATGAAAACCAAAAAAACCAAACTCATTGTCATCGAGTCAATTCTGACTCATAGCGACCCCCTTTGGGTTTCCAGGATGGTAAATCTTTACGGAAGTAGATTGGCCAGTCTTCCTTCTGGGGAGTGGCTGGTGTGTTTGAACCACCAGCCTTCTGGTTAGCAGTCAAATGCTTTAGGCACTACACCACCAGAGCTCCTTATGTAAACCATTCAGTATCCGCTTATTCTGTTTGAATGACTGCCTCTTGGTCTTTGTACAGGCTCCTCATGAGCATAATTAAGGATTTTGTAATTCCCATTCATTGCAACGTTATCCATAATTTGTTATTATCCACCCAGTTGAATGCCTTTGTGTGGTGAACAAAACACAGTTAAACAGCTTTCTGGTATTCTTTGCTTTCAGACAAGATCATTCTGACATCAACAGATATTCATCATTTAATGTCCTATTCTAAATCCAGCTTGGATTTCTAACAGTTCCCTATGGATATACTGCTGCCACCATTTTTTAATTATTTTCAGCAAAATTTTACTTGCATGTGATATTAATGATATTGTTTTATGATTTCCACGTTCTGTTGGATCACCTTTCTTTTGAATGTGCACAAATATGGATCTCTTCCAGTCAGTTAGCCAGGTAGCTGTCTTACAAATTTCTTGGTATAAAAAAGTGAGTGAGTGCCTCAAGTGCTGCATTCATTTCTAGAAACATCTCAAATGCTATTCTGGCAATTCTTGAAGTCTTGTTTTTCACCAATTCCTTCAATGCAGCTAGGACATCTTCCTTTAATACCATCAGTTCTTGATCATATGCTACCTCCTGAAATGGTTGCGCATCAACCAATTATTTTTGGTACAGTGATTCTGTATATTCCTTCTATCTTCTTTTGTTGGTTCCTGCATCAGTCAACATTTTACCCATAGACTCCTTCAATATTGCAACTCAAGACTTGAATTTTTTGTTCAGTTCTTTTAGCTTGAGAAAGTCCAAGTGTGTTATTCCCTTTTGATTTTCTAACTCTATGTCTTTGCACATTCCAGCATAATACTTTATTTTGTCTTCTGGAGTTGCCCTTTAAAATCTTCTGTTCAGCTCTTTTAATTCATCATGTCTTCCATTCACTTTAGTTGCTCTCCTTTCAAGAGCAGGTTTCAGAGTCTCTTCTGACACAAATTTTGGTCTTTTCTTCCTTTCCTGTCTTTTTGATGACCTTTTGCTTTCTTCACACCATCCCACAACTCTTCGGGTCTTTGGACCTTGGTGTTCACTGTGTCAAGTCTATCAGATGGTCTCTAAATTCAGGTGGGATATACTCAAGGTCATATTTTAGCTCTCATGAACTTGTTTTAATTTTCTTCATCTTCAGCTTAAATTTGCCTATGAGTATTGATAGTCTGGTCCACAGTCAGCCCCTAGCCTTGTTCTGATGATAGTAAGCTTTTCTATCATCTCTTTCCACAGATATGTATAGTCAATATGATTCCTATGTATTCCATCTGGTAAGGTCTATGTCTATAGTCACCTTTAATGTTATTGAAAAATGACATTGACAATGAATAAATCATCAATCTTGCATAATTTTATCATGCCGTCTCTGGCACCATGTCTATTACCAAGGACATATTTTCCAGCTACCAATGATTCTTCTTTCTTTCCAACTTTTATATTCCAATCATCAGTAATTATCAATACATTTTAATTTCATGTTTGGTCAATTTCAGACTGCAGAAGTTGGTAAAAAAAAATCTTCAGTTTCTTCATCTTTGGCTTTAGTGGTTGTTCTGTAAATTTGAATAATAGTCATATTAACTGGTCTTCCTTGTGGGCATATGGATATTATCTTATCACTGATAGTGTTGTACTTCAGAATAGATCTTGAAATGTTCTTTTTGATGATGAATATGACACCATTCCTCTTCAATTTTTCAGTCCCAGTATAGTAGACCATATGATTGCCAGATTAAAAATGGCCAATACCAGTCCATTTCAGCTCACTAATGCCTAGGTTAAGGAGCTCTGCTGGTGCAAAACCCAAGACATTTGATTGCTAAACAGAAGGTTGATGGTTGAAACCACCAGCTGCTCTGCAGAAGGCAGATGACACAATCTACTTCTGTAAAGATTTACCACCTTGGAAAAACAATGGAGGTCTCTGTGAGTTGGAACTGACTTGATGGCCATGGGTTTGGTTTGGGTTTTATTGCCTAGGATATTGATCTTCATGTATTCCATTTCATTTTTGACAACTTCCACTTTTTCTAGATTCATACTTTGTACATTCAACTTTGTGATTATTAATGATATTTGCTGTTTCTTCTCATTTTGAGTCATGCCATATCAGCAAATGACGATCCCAGAGGCTTTACTCCATCCACACCATTAAGGTCAACTCTACTTTGAGGAGGCAGCTCTTTCCCAGTCATATTTTGAGTGCCTTCCAACCAGAGAAGTTCATCTTCTGGTACTATATCAGACAATGTTTCACTGCTATTCATAAGGTTTTTCAGTGGACAATTTTTTTTTCAGAAGTTGGCCTGACCATGTTCTTCTTCCTAGTCTGTCTTAGTCTGAAGCTTTGCTGAAAACTGTCCACCATGGGTGGCCCTGCTGTTATTTGAAATACCAATGGCATAGCTAAAATATATTAAATATATTACCTAAAATATATTAAAGTTTAACATTTGCATCATTTATATATTTTCTACTTTGAATTATGCCTTCTAAAGGAAAGCCTTTTTTCCTTTGAAGTCAATTCCCCTTGGTATTTTTATAATAATAACAAATCTAAAAAAAAAAAAAAGTACTGCTGTTGAGTCGGATCCAACTCATAGCAACCCCTCCTTGGGCTTCCAAAGTGGTATCACTATGGAAGTAGATTGCACAATCTTCCTTCTGAGGAGTGACTGATCGGTTAGAACTGCCAGCCTTCTGGTTAGCAGACAAATGCCTTAGGCACTAAACCAAACCCATCACCATTGAGTCAAGTCTGACTCCTAGTGACCTTATAGGAGTAACTAGAACTGTCTCATAGGATTTCCAAGGCTGTAACCTTTACAGAAGCAGACTACTCCATCTTTCTCCCATAGAGAAGCTAGAGGTTCAAACTGTCAACTGCTCAGTTAGCAGCCACGAGCTTAATCACTGAGCCACCAGGGCTCTTCACAGCATTAAGCAAAAACCAAACCCACTGCCATAAGTTGGTTTAGACTTGTAGCAACATTGTAAGATGAAATAGAAATGCCCATGAGGTTTCTAAGTCTGTAATCTTTATGGAAGCAGACTCCCTCATCTTTGTCCTGCGGAGTGGCTGGAACTGCCAACTGTTGCAGCTGAGAGCTCAACCACTGCACCACCAAGGCTTTTCCTAGCACTACTTACATTCGTTTCAATCTGTCATTCCAACCCTTGAGGTTGGACTTATCTATAAACTAATGTAGGGGCAGATGAATGAGTCACAGCTCTGATGTCAGTTTTCTGGAGTAGTTAATGTGTTTGGTTTTATTTGAAAGAAGATTTAGAAATGCTGCTTCATGTTGAATGCCTTTAGGGCTAATAGTTTTCCTCTCTCATTCAAACAGATTTCTGCTTTCATCCAAGTTGAAGTAAAGAGGGAAGACAATACACCCCATATGTTAAAAGTCCCTTCTTATATGCAAATCATAGCTAGGATTTGAACAGCACAGTACATACACTATAATTTGAAGGGAAGAGTATAAGGAAATGTGATGTAAATGAAAATATGGTAAATTTCAAGAGTTTGCTAGAAGTAGACCTCACCATCTTCTTAATTTTCTATACTATTGTCCGATGTTTTAAGTCTGATGCACTGTTACACTTTTTTGTTGTTGTTATTTGTTTGCAAATATATCATCAGAAAAGGAACAACTTGTTCCTAAGTCTTTCCTAGAATTATTTTTTCTGTATTTATTTGATTCATTTGATCCTATTAAATGTTTGATATTTGCAATAGGAAATCTGTTTTTAAAAACTGTCCAAAGGGTGTTTCCATCTGGTAAAATTATCTTGTTTCTTGTTTTCAACACACAGGGTGTACTCTGTGCAGCTCCCCTAATTTTTATCATTCCATCAGCATGTTATCTAAAACTCTCTGAAGAGCCAAGGACACACTCAGATAAGATTATGTCTTGTGTCATGCTTCTTATTGGTGCTGTAGTGATGGCTGTTGGATTCGTCATGGCCATCACTCATCCTCAAGATTGCACTCATGGACAGGAAATGTTCTACTGCCTTCCTGACAATTTCTCCCTCACAAACATTTCCGTTTCTCACTTTCAACTGACAACACAACTTTCCATTTTAAACATCAGTATCTTTCAATGAGCTGACTGTTTTAAACAATATACATGTTTCATAGACTTCCAAAACACATCATAATGCTCACATATATTTCAGTCTCTATATTATAAAATTATCAGAATGGCATTTACCAAGACTCGGTTTTCTTCACTGAAATATAAGAAATAAAACTGAATGTATTTGATCTTAAATTGGGACAAAATAAATATTTTTGTTTTAATGACTGAAATAATGTTCATTGCAGAGGGAAAAATGAAGCCTTTGGCATTTGCTGCTGTCCTCTAAAAGCATTATTCATTTATTTAATATGTGAGTCAACATGTTGCTTCTTAAATAAGTTGCCCATTTGTGGGTTAGAATCTTATGTTTGTATCTTTCAGGGGGAAAAAATCTCTTTGGTCTGTGGAATTGAAGGGAATGGAAAACCAAAATATGAAAAGGAATAGTGTACTGCAGTGAATTATATAATAATCAGGATATTCATCCAATGAGTATGCCCTTACATAGATCATAACAGATACGGGAATTAAGGGAGCCCTTTCTGCATGAGTGTCCCATGTAACCTTGCCACTGTGAAACAAAGCAACAATCCAAGAAGCCTTATTAGATCTTTTGCCACAGCTTCCCTATAGATGCAGGAAACAGAAGGGTGATTCATAGGAGAAAGAAAAGAGGCTGTCCTGATCAAAGAACTTTATCCTAAGTGTTCCTGAATCTGAATGGTAGCCTGTTACTTCCCTAATAAACCCCATAACTGTGAATATGGTCTATGAGTTTTGTGTGGCCATTGCAACGAATTCTCGAACCCAGAAGAAAAGTAGAGAGTGCTGAAAGAGGGAGGGTTTGCATCAGAATTGGTGAAAAGGTTGGAGAGCAGAGGCATGTCTAACCTCTGTCTCATAGGAATCAGCCTTGGGCTGTGATCTTGTTCCCCCTTTCCCCTTGAGAAGTTAGAGGAGATCAGACACTTCTGCCCCTATGCCATTTTTATAAGGGGATACCCCAAGAGCAAAGAGAAGCTTCCATTGTAATTTCAGTAGTATCCCTTGCTCAGAGAAAAGTGAATCCCTTCAGCAATGAGCAAAGTCCTCCTCATGTTAGGAAGACTGGTTGTGCAGAGGAAGATGTGTGAGGTGTCAAAATTACCTCCAAAGTTTTCATCTTGTGGGAGTACCATAGCAGTGGTGTTAAATAAATTATAAAGCAGCGGGAAAACACACAGATACATCCATATACGTATACACAAGTTGTTCTGAGGCACCAGCCTAAGAGATCAGTTAAGCGTCTGAGTTGAACCAGTTGAATTTGAAGGCTGGTGGAAATTACCCAGAATTTCAGACCAGAAGCTTGGCAGAAGAATCAGGGCTCCAGAAGAGGTATTCTTAATCCTCTGAGGAATCCTCAGAGAGATTCCTGGGAACGCTCACTGGCTGGCTTCTCCAGATGCAGACACTGAGATGGAGTTTGCCATGCAGTGTATTTATTGGGGATCATAAATAATAGGAGAGGGTGGGAAGGTAGGATTGGGTAGAGGGACAAACATAACTGCTATGCATGTGATGAAGTCTCTGCCAACCCCAGGGTGAGCTCTGGAGCACACACAGCCCATCAGAGTTGTCCTGTTCAGATGAAATAGTTCTATTAGTCATGGCTTGTGGGTGCATGCCCAGAAGGGCAAGCTCTTGAACTAGGTAGCTCTTTGCAGCTGAGCAAACCCCCTAAAAGGAACTGAGAGCTGGAGGCTATGTGCTCACAGCTGGGGCAACATGTTCTTCATTATAGGGGGCTTGGTAGGCACATCTGTTTCTACTGCAGAAGCAGACCATTCTTAGTAAGGACTTTAAAGTTTCATGTTTTCGTATCTATGACAAGCTTTAAAAACTAGCATAAATGTAAAAATGATGGAAGTGGCAAATGTTTTGTTATATGTATTTCACCACAATAAAATTTTGAGGAACCATCTTTGTATATCAAGTAGTCCAAGTTTTTATTGTCAGCCTTTGCATTTGTATTTACAATCAGGTTGATGATCCCTAGCACTGTTTTGTTGCCAGCTTATGAGAAAATCTCACAAGCAAACTTATTCCATAAATGATGTGATTATTCAAATCATATACAAAAAAACAAATCCCACAGAAAGTGAATAAAAGATAGTTTCACAGAAGTTTGAATAGAGAAGTGGCAAGAGCTCACTGTGAAAAAAAAAAAAAAAAAAAAGCCTATTGAATGCAAAAGGACCTACATCTTGGCACTCAGGACCATGCTGAGGTTTTAAGTGGTGATTTTTGTTTCAGTAAAACATCAGCCTGCCTCTAAATTGATTGAAAATTCATTGCTTATATAGCATTTCTATACTAAATTTGTAAATTTGTTTTTTATAGTTGTGCAAGAGTCATAAGATTAAGCAGTACATGTCTATTTTAGATTTGTACATATTTAAAATGATAACAATATTAATAATAATAATTAATAAGCTTTCATTCTACTGAGAGAATGTAAGGAATTGTTGCAGCAGTCCATCCCTCCGTTACTCAAGACTGAGAAACATTGACCTACATAGTTGTTAGATAAAGTCATGAGAGATGAGATTTCCAAGAAAGCTTAGATAGAGAAATACATCAAGGATAAATAACATAGTTTAGCACTTAACCATCTGTTATCTTGTACTTTTGGCATTACTTCAGTGCATTAGCCTTGACTCTTCCAATAAATAAAATACTTCTGTAGGGAATGAGTTTAGCATTGATAGCTAATAAATATTTTCTATATATTTTTCCCTTAAATCAACCATAGAGCAAGGCTGCTTTTGTCCCAGTTATTAGCTGCATAAATTAATTACCAATATCTTTCATATTATGATGAAGTAAATTGTTCTTTAGTGCCGTGAAATCTTTCAAGAGTACCATGCATAACTGCAAGAACCCTGCCACATCTACTTTCTGCTTCAATTTGATAAGTGGTTACCACTGAAACATCTTCTTTCACTACTACTTCTTTCCTCTAACTAAGCAATTTGAAGGAGTTAAGCCATTTTTTTTAACCTGTCACTATTTTTCAACTTAATAAAAACTCACTACCGTCGAGTCGATTCTGACTAACAGCAAGCCTATACGACAGATTAGAACTGCACCATAAAGTTTCCAAGGCTGTAAATTTTCAGATTCCAGAGTTTTATGTTTGAAAAAAAAAATCGCAATTTCTGTTCCCTTCACCTAGTAGACTACCTAACAACAACAAAACAAAACAAAACAAAAATCTGTTGCCATGAGTTGATTCCAACTCAGAGAGATCCGATAGGAGAGAAGACATCTGCTTCACAGGGTTACCAAGGCTATAAATCTTAACGGAAGCAGACTGCCACATCTTTCCCCTGTAAAGCAGCTGGTGGGTTCAAACCACAAACCTTTTGGTTAGTAGCCAAGCTCATTAGCCACTTTAGCCACCAGAGCTCCTAAACTTACAACGTACTTCTTAATTAAAACAACAACAAAAAAGTGGAGGGTCTTTACAAACTAATGCAGAAATCTAACAATACACTTCTTTTAAGGACATAAATTATATAATTTATATACAGCTATAAATTATGAACTGAATCCTTATCCACTTATAATAATAACTTTCATCTCAATCCTTATTTGAACCACCTTAAAAAATTAGAGCAAGAAAATTGCTTTGCCTCTGGGCTGTTTCCGATGGTGTCAGGTGTAACTGTTACCTCTCATCATTCCAAACATTGACTCTGAAATCCAGGCTATCCAATTAAGAAAATTCTGATTAATACACATCTTCTTAATTGAAGATTAATTTATTGGACCAAAACTAAACTAAACTCACTGCCATGGAATCAGATCCGACTCACAGCGACCCCTTCTTGGGTTTCCAAGGTGGTATTACTACAGAAGTAGATTGCCCAACCTTCCTTCCGAGGAGTGGCTAGTGAGTTTGAACCGCCAGAGCAGACTTTTTTCAGGTTTATCTGCTGTATCCCTGCTCAGGTAAATGGTGCTACTCAATTTTTAAGTAGAGGTGGCTACTGATTGAAGCTGGTGTCGTCATGTAATCCTAGAGTGGCTCAAGCATGGAACAGCCAGTGACCATGAGGTAGGGTGCCCTTAAATGCTTCCCCAACTGTTGGGGAATTATAATTAGCTACATCAATCAGATAAACACCTTGAAGAAATTATACTTATTCTAAAACGTATAAAGTTTCGAACCCACCAGCAGCTCAGCAGGAGAAAGATAAGGCAGTCTGTTTCTGTAAGGATTTACAGCCCTTAAATTATCAAATATGGGTAGGCAAAAGGGAATATAACCATGACCATATATAAGGTTGGCAGACAATATTTATATATATTTGTATGTGCTATAAGAATGTCCACACGTATAATAGAGCTAACAGGGGGTAAAGTTAGGATAATGTCTTAGCCACAGCCAAACACCTTCAGGGACTGAGTGGCTGGGCCCAGGGGCTTGGGATCATGATTGCAGGGCACATGAAGCTCAATTGACATAACATACTATACCAAACATTGTTCTACATCCTACTTCGGTGAGTAGTGATTGGGGTCTTAAAAGCTTGCTGGCAGCCATCTACAATGCAACAATTGATCTCTCCTCATCCAAAGCAAAGAAGGATGAAGAAAGTCATAGCCTCATGGAAACAATTAGTCCAAGGGACAAGTAGACCATAGGAACTTCAGTCTATAGTCTGTATGACCCTGAGACCAGAACTAAATGGTGCCTTGCTACCACTGTCAACTACTCAGAAAGTCATCAAAATAGTGTATCCTGGATAGAATGGGAGATAAATGTGTAACAAAACTAAAAATCATAACAAGGAGCAGGATTTCTGGTCTGATATAGACTAGTGAAACCCCTGTGACTATATGGCCCATAGTCATCCTTATGGCCTGCAATTGAACTCACTCCCATGGCTTCCAGCCAAACAATAGACAGGCCTATAAGCAGACTGAAAAATTACACCAAGTAGGTACACTCCTCAGAACAATCAGCCATGGGAGATCAGATGGCAGCATTTGCACAGGGAGATAGCTCAGAAGGCAGGAATGCATAGGAAAGAAGGACACAGGGAAAAGGTAACCACTGGTAGAAAGTGGGAAGAGAGCTGTTACATTATGGGGATTGCAATCACTGTCATGAAACAAAATGTGTATGAACTGTTGAATGGAAAATGAATTTGTTCTGTATACTTTCACTCAAATCACAATTTAAAAAAAAAAATTATTTACAGCCTTGGAAACCTCTGGGGCAGTTCTTCTCTACTCTGTAGCTGTTTCAGCCAAACGACTATAAGTTGGAATCGACTTGATGGCAGTGGGTCTGGTTTCGTTTTGGTTTTAGTAATCATTCCACCAATGTTTGTTCACTGAAAACATAGATTATCAATAAATTTAGCTTTGGAATTTTTTATTAGAGTATTCATCTTTAGTGATTTGCTAAATGTTATGTTAAAAAAAATAAAAACTTAAACTGTTCATCATTTCTAATACCAGCTTGATTCTGTTCCTTCCCAACTCATACCCATAGTAATGTCATGGCTTTGTAGTTGAGCATTCTGCCTTTAGTTCTTTCCCCCTCCAAAATAATTTGCACATCACTTCAAGAATGATTTTATTAAATGGTTGATTTGATAAAACCATTTGTTTGGTTTAAAACTTTCCATGAAACCTTTCTGCTTATAAGATAAAATGCAATCTCCTTAGCTTGCATTAAAATCTTTCATAATATGGCCTTGTCATAACATTCTGACCTTATCTCCCATGATTGCAAAATGGAATCCTTTATTCTAGTTTAACTGTTCCATTATTTTACACTAAAAATGCTCTGCATCCCTTTTGACTCTATTCTTGCCCTTTCCTCACCTAAAATGCCCTTTGTCCCCATCAAAACTCTATCAATCTTTCTATCCTATGTTATCCCTAACAATCCCAGCAGGAAGTTTGTCCTTTTTCCTTTGGAATTCTGTAATTATTGTAGTTGTACTGTAATTCTTGTAGTTGTAATAAAGAACCTTGTCTGCCCAACTAAGCTAAACTTACTTGACGACATAGCGTGTTTTAAATCCTCTTTCTCTTCTTCACACAAATTATTTCGTTAGTGTTTTTTTAGTTATAATGATTGTCATTCAGTAAAATAGCAGTTTAATGTGTTGTGGTCATTCATCCAACAAGCTAATTTAGATAATCAAGATTGCTTCATTACACACAGATCTACCTTCAGAGAATTTGCAATACTCTTAAAACAATTTTTCAAGTTCATTCCAGTAAGCACAGATCTTTTCACTTGTTTGGACTGTGAGCTAAAATGGACTGGTTTGGGCCATTTTGAATCAGACCACCATATGATCTGCTATGCTGAGAATAACATATTGAAGAGGAATGGTGTGGCTTCATCATCACAAAGAATGTTTCAAGATCTATCGTGAAGTACAATACTGTTGGTGATAGGATAATATCCATATACCTCCAAGGAAGACCAATTAATACTAGTGTTATTCAAATTTACCAACCACCAAAGCCAAAGGTGAGGAAATTGAAGATTGTTACCAACTTCTGCAATCTGAAATTGATCAAGCATTCAATCAAGATGTGTTTATCATTACTGGTGATTGGAATGCAACCGTTGGAAACAAAGAAGAATCATTGGTAGTTGGAAAATATGCCTTGGTGATAGAAATGATGCTGGAGATCACATGATAGAATTTTGCAAGACCAATGACTTATTCATTACAAATACCTTTTTATCAACAACATAAATGGTGGCTATACACATGGACTTTGCCAGATGGAGTACACAGGAATCAGATCAACTACATCTGTGGAAAAAGGTGAGGGAGAAGCTCAATATCTTCAGCAAAAACAAGGCCAGGAGCTGCCTGTGGAACAGACTGTCAACTGTTCATATGCAAGTACAAGCTAAAGCTGAAGAAAATTAAAGCAAGTCTGCAAGAGCCAAAATATGACCTTGATTATATCCCTTCTGAATTTAGAGACCATCTAAAGAATAGATTTGATGCATTGGACACCAATGACAAAAAACCAGAGGAATTGTGGGATGATATCAAGAACATCATCCATGAAGAAAGCAAAAGGTCATTAAAAAGACAGGAAAGGAAGAAATGACTAAAAAGACAGGAAAGGAAGAAAAGACTAAACTGGATGTCAGAAGAGACTTGGAAACTTGCCCTTGAGTGGAAAGTAGCTAAAGCAATTGGATGAAATGACAAGATAAAAATAGCTGAACAGAAGATCTCAAAGAGCAGCTCGAGAAGACAGAGTCAATTATTATAATGAAATGTGCAAAGACCTGGGGTTAGAAAACCAAAAGGGAAGAACATGCTCATCATTTCTCACACTGAAAGAACTGAAGAAAAGATTCAAGCCTCAAGTTACAATATTGAAAGATTCT
>NW_006921588.1:37630183-37632857 GCF_000298275.1 Orycteropus afer afer
CTGATGTCAGATGGATCTTCGCTGAAAGCAAAGAACACCAGAAAGATGTTTACCTGTGTTTTATTGACTATGCAAAAGCATTCGATGGTGTGGATCATAACAAATTTTGGATAACATTGAGAAGAATGGGAATTCCAGAACACTTCATTGTGCTCATAAGGAACCTGTACATAGAACAGGAGGCTGTTGTTCGAACAAAACAAGGGAATATTGCATGTTTTAAATTTAGGAAGGAAGTGTGTCAGGGTTGTATCCTTTCACCATACTTATTCAACTTTAATGCTGAGCAAATAATCTGAGAAAGTGGATTATATGAAGAAGAACATGGCATCAGGATTGGAGGAAGACTCATTAACAACCTGCGATGTGTGGACAACACAACTTTTCTTGCTGAAAGTGAGGATGACTTGAAGCATTTACTGATGAAGATTAAAGACTATAGTCTGCAGTATGGATTACACCTCAACATAAAACAAAAAAAAGTCCTCACAACTGGACCAATAAGGAGCATTGTAATAAACACAGAAAAGATTGAAGTTGTCAAAGATTTTATATTACTTGGTTCCATAATCAGCACCCATGGAAGCAGCAGTAAAGAAATCAGATGACATATTGCACTAGGCAAATCTGCAAAAGACCCCTTTAAGGTGCTGAAGAGCAAAGATGTCTCTTTGAAGACTAAGCCAAAAACCAAACCCACTGCCATTGAGTCAATTCTGACTCATAGTCGACTCATAGAGACCCCCATTGAGTTTCTGAGGTGGTAATTTTTTACAGAAATAGATTACCTGGTCTTCCTTCCGCAGAGTGGCTGGTGGGTTTGAACCACCAGCCTTCTGGTTAACAGTCAAATGCCTTAGGCACTGCATCACCAGAGCTCCTTTGAAGACTAAGTGTACCTAACCCAAGGCATGGTATTTTCAGTAGCCACATATGCATGTGAAAACTGGACAATGAATAAGGAAGACGGAAGAAGAGTTGATGCTTTTGAGTTGTAGTGTGGGCTAAGAATACTGAAAGTACCATGGACTGCCAGAAGAGCTAATCTATCCTGGAAGAAGTGCAGCCGGAATGCTCCTTGGAAGCAAGAATGACAAGACTTCATCTCACCTACTTTGGTCATGCTGTCAGAAGGGACTATTCCTTGGAGAAGTATATCATGGTTGGTAAAGTGGAGGGTCAAAGAAAAACGGGAAGGCCCTCAATGAGATGGATTGAGACAGTGGCTGCAACGATGGGCTCAGGTACAGCAAGGATTGTGAGACTGGCACAGGACCAAGCAGTGTGTCATTCTATTGTGCATAGGGTCACTATGAGTCAGATCCAGCTTGACGGCACCTAACAACAACAGCAGCAATGATTGTCATTCAGTAAAATAGCAATTTAATGTGATGTGGTCATTCATCGAACAAGCTGTTTTAGGTAATCAAGTTTGCTTCATTATTTCCAGATCTACCTTCAGTGAATTTGCAATATTCTTAAAAGAACTCTTCATCTTCATTCTAGTCAGCCCAGATCTTTTCACTTTTTTGGATTATTAAATAAACATTTACTTCCAACTTTCCTCACTATAAGCTCCTAGAGACCTAGGGCCATGTCGTACTTTGCTTTATTTTTGCCAGTATATGCTCTCATACCTTATTCATTCAATACATTCCATAAGCTTTTAATGACTCAAATTTATCTACCTTAGATATATTTAATCCATACGTAAACTCATAACCCACTAGGAAAATTTACACTACCCCTTCCATTTAATACCATTTCAAAAGAAACAAAGTCAAAACATTAAACAAAAACACATTTGTGGTTTAGGTACAATTATCACCTTGCTTACCCTCAGTAGACAGCTCAGTAATTTGACATAAAATAAAAAAAAAAAGCAAACTCACTGAAAAAAGAGGTGGTTTAGGAAAAAGGAGGCAATAATTTAAGAAAAACACCTAAGGCAACATGTCAGTTTGCAATTTAAAAATTTGAAAGACTTTGGAAATTTGATTTCGCAGGCACAGTGACCCCTCCTTGGGTGTCCCAGGTGGTATCACTATGGAAGTAGATTGCCCCATCTTCCTTCCAAGGAGTAGCTAGTGGGTTTGAACTGTCAGCTGTCTGGTTAGCAGTGGAGTGTCTTAGACACTACACTACCAGAGCTCCCTTTAGTTCACTAGGTGCTGAGAAAAAAAACAGTAGAGCATCTTCTAAGAGAGAGAGAAAAAAAAAAATTAACTCAGAAAAGCAGCCTTTGGGTGGTTCCTGAATTTTCTTACATAATTTTGCATACTTGTAAAGTCTTTAAAGAGGTTTTCTAGGTTACACATTTGACTATTTTTCCCCTATGTGAAAGATGTAGATAGACTGGAAATTGAGTAATATGAGTTTGTGTTTTATGTGCTCCTTGTCTCAAAGCATTTCAACATGAATTTATATTTTTAAAAAAGAATAGACAGGGGAAGGAAATAAAGTTTAAACATTTAGAAAAATAGGGCATAGAGAGCTCTAAACCTTTCCAGAAGGGGCTACTTGATTATCCAAATGCATTGGGAGACATTCCTGTTCTAGAATATAATACGACTGCTCCAAGGGAACATTGTGAAAGAGAAAATAAACAATTTAAAAAAAAAAAAAAAAAAAAGTAGCTAAAGGTGAAAGTCTTCTAAGAAAAAATAATTTTTTA
>NW_006921588.1:37632957-37641460 GCF_000298275.1 Orycteropus afer afer
AAAAAAAAAAAAAAAAAAAAAAAGTAGCTTCAGGTGAAAGTCTTCTAAGAAAAAATAATTTTTTATGTGTAACTTCGATGTCAAATGAGGACTTCTTTTTCCCACATGATCTAGTTTAACTGCATTTTAAACCTCATTTTTCAGCCTGGGGCCCCCTCCAGAATTTCTGCAAATTCTACTTTCTTTTCATGTTTCTCGATACTGCCATAGCCAGTATTGTTTGGCTCTGATCTTTAAAACTCCGTAATACTCTAGATGCAGAACTCAATCCCCACTCCCCACCCTGATGTTTCCATTTAAAAAATACAAAAAATCTGCACACATCAAGCATTGTATAAATTTTGTATTCTTGTTGTATCTTTTGAAGATTTAGGGTGGTTACAGGGCCTGGTCATATCCTGAGCATCAGCCACAAGGATCCTCCTCAACCCTCTTCCATCTTCTCCAGATTGAGAACCATCTCTCAGCATCTCCAGGCTTTTAGGAGCTGCTTGTCTGCCCCACCATTTATTGTGTTTTTACAAAATAATTCTCTTCCTAAGGAGAATTTAGATAGATGTATTAATACACCTATATATTTCCATTCACTTACATTAATGCTTCCTGTCATCTGTATTCAGAATTGTATCTCTGGTGACTTTGTTGTCCATGAAAAGAGAAGCCTAGAAAATTTCTGCCTTGCATAAAATTAAAACTGAGGTTCATGTCTTAAAATAGGAATGCCCCAGTTGAGTGAGTATCACAAGTGTGACCAGGTTTCACTGTGGTTACACAGCACAGTGAAGCCATGTGGCCAAAAGCTGTGCTCCCACAGGCCCATACATCTTCAGTAGTAATTTTTCACCCCCACACTCTACTGTTCTCCAAACAACAGCTGTGTGTCTGACCACTTCCTCTGCCCTCTGGATAATCTGGCCTTTCAGAATTGGATTAGAACAGGCCCAGATATAGGAGTGAGGATAAGCATCTGTTTTACAAGTGAGGGGAATCCAAAAAATCTCTCTACTCATCTTCTCAAATATCATTCTGGTATGAAACTGTGATGTCTGACATATTTATTGTTCAATGTTCTTTAAAATGGTGACATCCCTTGACAGTGCAGCATAAATTAGAGAATCTAGACTAACAATTAGAAAGTGTGACTCTCTCCACCTCCTTAAATTTCCACAGACCTTGAGATTCTGCCCAGTTGCCTCCTCCTCTCAGAGGTTTCCCTAACCTTCAGAAGAACTATATGGTTCCCGGCTACCAATGCCAACCACTCGGAAAGGGATCAAAACTGGAGACCCTAGATAGAGTGGGAGGAAAAATGTGGGACAAAATTCAAAACGGATAAATGACCAATATTACTGGTCAGATAGAAACTGGTGGAACCCCTGAGACTATGGGTTTGGGTTACCCTTCAGGCCTAAAAATACACTCACTTCCATGGATTGGCTCTCAGCCCAACAGTAGAAAGACCTACATGCAGACCACCTACCCCACGGCAATGCACCCACATACTGTAGGGAGATGCACCCCTTAGAGCAGTCAACCATGAGACACCAGAGGGACAGCATTCACATAGAAGGAAAGCTGGACAGGCAGGAATGCACCATTAAGAAGGGCCCGGAGAGGGGGTAGTCACACAGAAGGGAGAGGAGGAGAGTTTTTTTATGGTTGGGGATGGTAATTGGGGCCATGAAATCGAATGTGCATGAACTGTTGAATGTAAAAGAAATTTGTTTTGTGAATTTGCACCCGAAGCACAATAAAAAAATTTTAAAAATAAAAATAATCAAGTTAGTGTTAAAAAAATTTGTGAATGAAATCATGACAGCTGATTTTAAAGAGGTGTTAAAAAAGAGAAGAGTGGACACGTGGAGACAACAAATATAGAACAGCACAGCAGAGTACTTGATTTCTAGGATTTAGGTCTCAAGAAAGAATGTAAGTTTATAGAGAGTTGGACACTTCAACAACTCCATTTATCAAACCATTGGGTCTGTGCTCAGGAATTATTGCTCCCACTGTTGCTGCTCACAGAAGATCAGCTCCCATGGATTTTCTTCTTGTCATCATTCCTGATTCCTGCTTTTCTACTCGAGGAAAAAGTAAAAAGATTTGAAAGATTTTCAGACAACACTAAACAAACAATATAATAATTGTGGTATGTTGACCCCTAAATTCTGTAATTGCCTCTTGATTGGAGGAAATTCCCTAAAAGCAGACCCCAAACACAAACAAGATTAAGATAAATGCATCAGATTCTTAATGGGGTCCACAGGTTTGCAAATCTACTGGTGATTCTTAAGGGCAGGAAGGTGGTTATAGGACCCAGCCCCACAGTTTGTTCTACAGATCTGCAGCAGTGACATCGCTTGAGAGCTTGTATAATGTAGAATTTCAGGCCCCATAGCAGACCTACTAGATCAGAATATGCATTTTAACAAGATCACCAGATGATTCGTGTGCACATTCAAGTTTGAGAAGCACTGATGTAAAGAAAGGCCCTGTTCCTTTCTAGAGGGTTTATCAGAATCAGCTAGTTAAATTTAAAAAACCACCTCCTGGGAAGGTACACTCAGCTTGCTAAACATTAGCACAGTATGCCTCTGTTATGATTAGAATGTGTGATTAGCTTATGGGAATACGAGAAAGAAAAAAGGCTGCAAATAGCTGATTCATGGCTGGAAATCATGACTGGGAGGCTTAAGACTATTTCTGTTTGTTCTACCTGTAATCACACAATCAAAAATCATTTTCTCCATCAGTGCTTAAAGTTGAAACACAGCAGCCATATCTTCTTTAGATTATATTGGCAATTAAAAAAAAAAATTTGGTAAAACAATGCTACAAATGAAGAAGACCTTGTTAAAAGACATACTGCTGATTCCTAATTTACACATAAAAATCCCTAATGAATAAAAAAACTAGAAAGTTTTAGAATGCTTGGAATTTGTGGTCATGTGTGTCATCCAACAATGGGTGCATTGGAGGAAAGGATCATAGCAGTAAATATTTAAAGCCCTAAATACAGTTTTTTTTGTTTGAATGCATAAACAAGACAACTTAATAGATAAATATATGATATGAAAGTCTTTATGTTGCTTCTAGAATGGATCAAGAAAAAGTTGGTTAATTTTATCACAAGACATACTCTCCAATGAGACTGAAGACAGCTTAGAATAAATTTAATTCCAATAATGAGGAACACTATACAATTACTTTGCTAATATTAAAAGCTTAATGAAAGAAGTAGACTATGTACCACCAAGCATAACTGAACCATACACTTTAAAATGTGTGAAGGTCTGGTATTCAGGGAAATGAGAATATTCCTCATTGTACTCACAAGAAGTGATATTTAGGTGAAGACTGAATCCAAAGTTATAAGGATGCGTCTCCTCAACTATATTGTTATCCTTCTAAACATAAACGCAACTCACTACGATCGAGTCGGATCCAACTCAGAGTGACCCCTCCTTGGGTTTCCGAGGCAGTATCACTACGGAAGCAGATTGCCCAACCTTCCTTCCGAGGAGTGGCTGGTGGGTTTGAACTGCCAGGTTCTGGTTAGCAGTCAAGTGCCTTAGGCACTACACCACCCGAGCTCCCACTATTCATTTAAGAAGTGATTTAACTTTTTGATGCTCACTTTCTTTATCTGCAAAATAAATTATTATATGATAGTTTACTGTAAGAGTTTTTTCTGTTTCTTGATCATTTGAATTATATCCACGTACTCTATTTCATTTACTTATTTTCTGCAAATGGGGTTTCTCCATTTTCTTGGTGAATTAATAATATGCCTTTATATATGATGTAACGTTATTATTTCCAAAATCATTTATTAATAAATATTTCCGGAATCCAGAAAGGTACAGTGAAAACAACCACCTATGGGCTCACTGCTTAACTGTATCAAAATGTTACGTAACTTTAAAGGAAATAAATTGTGTAGGAAATTGTGGTTTAAAGCAAATGAGTAATTATGATGTTATCCTTTAAAAACATAAATTTGGGCATAGAATAAAGGAGATGTAGTTTTAATATCAATAAAATTGATTTTTCCATAAAACCCTTTTAGTTTTGAAATTGAATTGGAAATATGTGTATGAATTTAAAAAGTATGTTATCCTAAAAATATTAAAGAAATTTTCTTCCTCTGTCTAGTTCACAGGCAAAAGGAATGCCCAATGCAATAATGCACTGAACATTGCAATAAGAAGACTGCAGTTTCTAAAACTAACATTTCTCACTAATAGGACCCTGGGCTCCTTGGAGAAATGACTCATCCTAGGACTAACACAGAAAATGTATTAGAGAGGCATCTTTTCATAACAGAAATCAATACTACCCAGCTGTGAAGGTATCTAGTCAAGAAAATCAAATCTGAATTATCAAACTTCTAAATCTAATTTATAGTTTGTAGGAAAGACAGAGGAACGTGTTAAATGACATCACTGCGATGTAATTGGCAAAATCCTAACTGAAAAATTCTGCAGAGCAAGTTACTCATTTTCATCAATAAATAAGTTGTGAAGAGAAAGACAGACAGAGGAGTGGAAGGGAACCTATAGATTATAATAGATACTCAAGAGATAGGTTGAACAATCCCAATGTATTAATCTTTTTTTTTTAATCAATATATTTTTTGGTGAAAATATACACAGCAAAACATACACCAATTCAACAAGTTTTCCATGTGTAATTCAGTGATATTGATTTTGTTCTTCAGGTTGTACCACTACTCTCACTATACCCTTTTCCAATTTTTTCTACCACCATTAGCTAAGCTTATGAAGCTTCTCATCTAAACTTCCCAGTTACTGTTGTCAATTTGAGTATAAATAGATAATTATTTAAAATAGAACAATCCTCAAGGTGGACATTCTTTTCTAATTAAGCTAAACTATTGTTTGGTTTAAAAATGACTTCAGGAGAGGGTTGCAGTTTAACTTTTCAATTTTAAACAGCATTGCAGGGTAATAGTTTTAAAGGGTCATCCAGCCTCAACAGCACCAGAAAGTCTGGATTCCTTGAGAATTTTAAATTCTGTTCTGCATTTTCTCCCTTTCAATTAGGATGGCTTTATAGAATCTTTGATCCAAATGTTCACTAATGATATCTGGGCACCATCCAGTTCTTCTGGTCTCAAGATAAAGGAGAAAGTTATTCATGGAGACAATCAGACAAATAAATATTCCAGTTCCTTCTCTGATTCCTGATCTCCTTCTTCCTCTGCTGCTCCAGGAAAATAGAGAGCAAAGTTTATACCTTGGAGGGGCACTTGCAAGTTTTTAAGACCCCAGGCACTACAGAACAAACTAGGAGGTAGAACAGAAACACTAAAAACAATACTAGGCCAATTAACTGGGATGTCCCATGAAACCGTGTCCCTAAACCTCTAAACCAAGTATACAAATCCCATGAGATTTTGGTTGTATATAAGCACCAGCAGTAGTAGCAGCTCTTTTAGTTGTTGTTGCAAAAAAATATATGTAATGATACTTGCTAATTCAACCTTTTTCGGGAATAAAAAACTAAACCAAACTCACTGCCGACGAATTGGATCTGATTCATAGAGACCCCTCCTTGGGTTTCCGAGGCAGTATCTCTATGGAAGTAGATTGCCCCATCTTCTTTCCGAGGAGTGGCTGGTGGGTTTGAACTGCCAGCCTTCTGGTTAGCAGTCAAAGTGCCTTAGGCACTATACCACCAGGTCTCCCTTTCCAAGTATACAACTTAGCAATATCAATTACTTTATTATTTTTTTTATTGTGATTTGGGTGATCAATATCAATTACTTTAAACATGTTGTATAACCATTACCCTTAATCAATGCCAAGTATATTCCAATTTATAAATCTTATTTAGATCTTGATTTTAAAAAAAAATGAGGGAGGGTGAAAGGATGGGCAAACTTGAATACTGATTGAATATTTGATGATATGAAAAGATTATTTCTTATGTGTTAAAATGGCATTATTGTTATTTTTTGTTAAGAAGCTCATCTTTTATAGATACACACCAGCTGTTTATGGGTGAAATAATATGATATCAGAGATGCACTTCAAAATAATCCAACAGGTCAAAAAGGGAGGTAGGTGAGAGTATAAATGAAACAAGATTATCCATGACCTGATCATTGTTTGACTGGGCACCAGGAACAAGGGAGTTTATTATACCATTCTCTTTCTTTTCAATATGTTTGAAATTTTCCACAATATTTTTTTTTAAAAAATGATCAACTCATTTTTGGAGTGTCTTCTGTGAAGGAGAACAGAGAGTGATTCTAATTAGGAATAATCTTCTGGGCCTACAGAGGAGAAACTGTATAGTCTGACCCATTAAAGACCTTTTTTTTTTTTTTTTTTTAGCACTAAAAACATGTGTGATCTTAAAGTCTTTTGGTCATTGTGAAATAAATATTCTGCTTGAACATCTGTGCCCAAAGAATAGTAAGTATAAGGGGATAGAAACAGCTCCTGGAACTCAATTAATACTTACTTTCTTGAGTTCAAGAAAGAAATGGAAGTGAAAAATACTATCATCAAATACTGCTACTCCTGACTTATCAACTTTTCATTAAATGACATTTTGCTTTTAAAACAATAGTAAAAATCTACTATCTGACTATTTTGCATATTAACGGCAGACATCTGGCAGTAATGAATGCCAAAGTATTAGGTGAGAGTAACATTGGCTACAGTAGTTAAGGTTATGTGTCAACTTGTTTGGTCCATGATTCTCACTAGTTTGACAGTTATATAACATAATTTGAGACTAATGTAATGATGTAGTCATCCTCCATTTTGTGATCTAATGTGAGTATACTCCATTTTCATGTAATACTGGTTTTCACATAACAATCTGATCTTTGAAATCTAACCATGTCAATAAGTAAGGAGTGAGTATATTCTCTTTTCTTAGCTTTCTATTATTTGTTGTTTTATGTTAAGACTAGAGTTTCTTAAATTCCATATGAAAAATAGAGACCAAGCAAACTTATCATTCATGATGATTAATTTTATGTGTCAACTTGGCTCAGCTATGATTCCTAGCAGTTTGGCTACACACTAGACAAGCTGCTCTTCCATAGTGCAATCTAATACCATCACCTTCCATAATAAAATCTAACGTAATCAATCAAGCAGATGAAATGGGAGTTTTCTCAGGATGTGGTCTGCCTTCAGACTATAAACAGATGCTTTGGCAAATCTCTCTATGTGTATACACACACACACACACACACACACACGTGTGTCTCAATGGTTCTATTTCTCTAGAGAACCCTAAGCAGTCATCTAACCATAGTGATAAATTATAATTAGTATCTGCTGTGAACATTTTTTTTTGTAAGGAGCTCTGTTAGCCCTGTGGTTAAGGCATCAAAAAGTTGATGATTTGAACCCACCAGCTGCTCTACTGGAGAAAGATGTGGTAGTCTGTTTCCATAAAGAATTACAGCCTTGGAAACCCCAAAGGGTGATTCTACTCTGCGCTGTAGGATCACTATGAGTCAGAATCGACTCAATGGCAATGGGTTTCGTTTGGTTTTTGGTGAACTTTGTTTTTGAAAAAATCATAGCTTGCCAAAATACAAATGCAATGAAAGACAATACAATGCCCAAATAACGTGCCTAAATACAAGGCTTAGACAGAAGTCTCTCCTGGATAGGTTCTCTTTGACACTTGTCTTAGACAAGTTTCTGAGTAATCATCATGGGAGGAAAGTGCCTTCCAAGACCACACAGGGAGAATCATTATCTTATTCTTATTTTCATGTTCTCTTCCCAGTAATACTCCACCCTGGTGCTGTCCAAAGAAACACAGCTTCCTCAGGATGCATTACCATGTATATGTTCTTAGAATCATAAAATCATAGCCTAAAAGATTTTAAACAGACCCTGTGAATCTTTATTACTGAGTGAGAAAATGTCACAATACAAATTATGTAGCGTTGAGGTAATTTGCAAGTACACAGTCTCACATTCCTTAATAAATTTGGCAAAGGATTAAAGTTTTAGCAGTTTATTTTTGGCCAGCTTCACTTTTATTCCCCTTGGAGTCAGCTGGCCCTCCCATGGCCTTGACCTAGGGTCACTGTTCTTTCTTGTTAGGCATACCATCCACCATCACAGGCCTTCTCTGAGTTTTACTTCCACTAGTTTCACAGTATCTAGAGATCAGCCTCTTGACCTCCTAGCTTGGGGCCAAAGTCAAGTTCTGTGCAATCAAATGGAAACTGTTCTCCTCTTCGTAGCTCCTGTGTGAACTGAGAATTTTCTGATCAGCCTTCTTCTGGTGCTTGGGCAACAATTCCATTTCCTTCAGCTAAGCATGCTGCATATCTGCACTTCCTTCAATTATTTTTTTCCCTTCTTCTTCTTTGTTCCTCAAAATTTTAAAGACATTTTTATTATATTATTATTTACACTCCTAATAACATTCACTTAAGGGTTTCCCACTCCCATCCCTCCATTCCAAATTCAAATCCCTGTTTTTTGAAAATGCACAA
>NW_006921588.1:37654036-37656107 GCF_000298275.1 Orycteropus afer afer
AGGCTCAGGGGTCCAAGATTATCTTCTGTGTCTGTGTTAATTGGTTTCCCTTTTCTTTGTTGAAGAGGGTCTGTTCAATCCTTCTGCCTAGTCCGCCATCTTGCCCCGCCTCCAGTTTGACCCTTTTTACAGACCCTGTAGCCCAGCAAAACACTCAGAATCCGATTCCCCTTCTTGTATCCAGATTTATGGCAGATGTGCAATGGCCACGTGTAGCAAACATTTGTGGTGCTCCACCCAGCTCCTATTGGTTTCCTTCTCAAACCTCCTGACCTTGAACTACTGGAGCCCATTTGCCCTTGTGTACAGAGAACCAGCCATGCCTGGAAGGTAACATTCCAGGGACGGCCCATACATAGACAAGTACTGGCGTGTGTGGGGGCTTGACAACCTAGGTCCTTTGCCTCAAAGTGGGACAAATTCTGAGCTGTGATTCATGTTCCAGAGCTCCCTGTGGAATCAGTCGGAAGCTGAGAAGTCACCTGAAAGTTCACCTGTGTTTGATTTCTTACCCCTTCCCTGTCCTACTTCCTCCACTCTCTTGCCTGCTACTCCCAGGAACACTTCCTTAATGTGTCACTTAGGCACAAATCCTCATCTCAGGATCAGCTTCTGGGGAACCCTACCTAAAAGTCTGTGCTGTACGAATGCCAACATTGAATAACTGTTCAATCCCCTAAATTCTGCAAAACTGAGCACTCCACAGTTATTAATATTTGGGAGAAGGAAGCTTGTCCTCCTCGCTAGCCAAAATAAATCTAAAAATTGTCCCCTGCTATTTATTTTATATTTTATTATTTTCTTTTAAGAGAGCTTTTTAAAAAAATTTTTGCCCAATTTCTATATTTTTAAGAATGAAAATTTACTTATTTTCTTTAAATTAGCATAAATTATTAAAGAAAAATAATACCCTAAATATATCCCTTGACTTCTATCTTTGTGTCCAAATATTCTGGGTTGTTTTACTTTATACCACATAGATCAAAAATATGATCACTCCCACAGGCCATTTTAAATAGTGGCTCTGTATTTTAAAATATTTCCAATTTTATTGTGTAACACTTAAATATAGCTATATATTAAAATAATTAATACTTAAAATTATTTCATTTAATATTATATTTTAAAGTTTTTTCTTGTTACAAATACATTTTCAAATACATCATAACTGTATAAATGAACACATTTTTACCAAATAAATTAACCTCAATTTTCTTTTTTTTCCAATTTTTTCTCAATTAAGAATATATTATAAATGTTTTCTAGCTATGCATTAAAAATATAGAATAAAATAAACCAAAATGTTATACTCATGTAATAATTTTATTTTCTACTTGTCTATATTTTTGGGAGCTCTGGTAGCACAGTGCCTAAGGCACTTACTTGACTGCTAACCAGAGGGCTGGTGGTTCAAACCCACCAGCCACCCCTCAGAAGGAAGGTTGGGCAATACTTCCATAGAGATACCCCCTTGGAAACCCAAGGAGGGGTCGCTATGATTTGGGCCCGACTCGATGGCACATAACAACAACATATTTTTGAGATTATTATAATGCAAATATATAATTTGTGTAATGAATTTTAAATACATAGACCACAGAATGAAGGAAATAAAAATGTTTAAAAATCAGAACTTCTTGCAATATGTTGTTGTTGTTGTTGTTGTTGTCATGTGCGGTGGAGTGGGACCCGACTCATAGCGGAGCTTCTGAGGCAGTATCACTACAGAAGTAGATTGTCCCATCTTCCTTCTGAGGAGTGGCTTTGAACCATCAGCCTTCTGGTTAGCAGTCAAGTGCCTCAGGCACTACGCCACCAGAGCTCCTATCTTGCAATATGTAAGCTCACATAATTTTTAGGTATTTTTCAAGATGGGAGCTCTAATTAGAAGGCTGGCAGTTCAAACCCATCAGCCGCTTCTCAGAAGGAAGATTGGGTGAACTACTTCCATAGAAATACCGCCTCGGAAACCCAAGGAGGGGTCACTGTGAGTCAAATCAAGGTGAAGGCAGTAAGTTTAGATATCACTCACACATAAAGAAAAATTTCCAGGTGCCAGAGTTTTTATCTT
>NW_006921588.1:37656257-37662561 GCF_000298275.1 Orycteropus afer afer
TTTTGCCATCAAGGTGATTTCAACTCATAGTGACCATATAGGTTATAGGAGAACTGCCCCACAGGGTTGACAAGGCTGTAAATCTTTAAGAAGCAGATTGCCACTTGTTTGTACCACACTGAGTTTGAACTGACCTTTCTGTTAGCAGCCAAATGCTTTAATCACCAACCCACCAGGAATCCCTTTGACTGCCTAAACTGGAGCACAGTTCATATTTGTGAAATAAATTATATTTTATAGTAAAAAGAATGATAAAGTTTTATTTAGCTTTGCATTTATTAACTGATTAAATATATTTCACCATGAGCATAACAAGGATATGAGGCAGGATTTGTGGTGCTTGCATCTCATGTAGATGTCCAAAATTTATTTTTACATTTAAAATATCCTGCACCTAGAAAGAAAAGTCTACTTATATAAGTAGATTGAACATTAAAAAGAAGATACAAGAATTTAATATGTGAACATCAATAAATTTTTGAATTGTGCTTGAGATTTATATTTACTGTTATAACCTAGCTATCATCTTACATCTTTAGTCACAGTTTTAATATTGCAGTTCTAAGGAAAACCTTTAATCTAGAAGGTGCTTTACTATTGTTGAACACATTTGACTTATGGAGCTAATTTAAGAAATAGAGTACTCCTACTCAAAAGGGTTGTGTTCTCTCATCAGCACTAGATTAAAATGCATTTAGTGCTGACATAGAATTTAAAACATTTATAGGAGAGTGTTACACAATTATTCTTCCCTAAGTTTTGCTCAAATAATAAAATATGTGACATTTCTATATTAGCATTCAAAAGCACTAAAACTTCAAAAATAGCAAAATGTCACCAGAACATAACCCCCACTCACTTTTCCTTTGGTAATTACTGTCATAGATTTTCTTTTGACCAGCTGTTCTCTGTCTTCCAAGAGCAAAACCATAGTCAAATGGGCCTGATTCTTAGTAACAGAAATTAGACATCAGAAAAAGCAATGTGAAAAAATAAAGCAACAGAAAAAAAAAAAAAGTGATTTAATAAGGAGACAGGCTACTGTGGCAAGGGGCTCAGGATACTCTGTCTCGGGGGTCTGAGCACTACAATAACTGTCAGTACGTAGTAGACCCATCTGGATTCCGGCTGAACTGTGTCATTGTTTGAAGACCTTTCCAATTTCATGAACTTGTGATTATTCATGGAAGAAAATCTTTTGTATCATCTACAAAATTGACCTCCGCCAACTTCAGCTTTATGGAAAAAGTTAAACAAACTTATATGTTCTGTGCATTGGTTTCAGTAAGAAAAATATTTATGAAGTACTAGATTGTAATGTTTTACAAAGCAAAGTACAATAAACAAGCTTTTTCTTTACCTGAGAGATATTTTTCAATTGATTCAGATAAAAAACCATAATTTAATATACCTGTACATTGAGGAGATATTTGACAGGAGAATTAACATCTTAATAAACAGCAGCCTCGAGTGGGTCCAGAATCCTGGCAACCCCAAGTGGGTCACAATAAAACTGATCCGTAGGGCTTTCATGGATGTGATGTTTAGGAAGCAGATCACCAGCGCTTTTTTCTAAGGAACCTCTGGGTGGGTTCAAACTGCCGACTTTTGGCTAGTGGCCCAGTGCTTAATCATTTGTGCCACCCAGGAACTCCAACATTTTTATGGCACACATCATTAATAATGTCCCCCATAGAGGCAAAGCAAGAAGAGTCAGTGTGAAAGACTTTTGAATTGAAAAAAACTGCAGGCTGAAATGTCTTCAGTAATTATTTTGGCTGCATAAAGTTAAGCCCAAAGCAGTGAAAGAGGTTTCAAAATTCTTTTACAGAACACATAGGACTGAATATGATTCATATTCAGTAAAGCCTTGTGAGGAACTATGGCAAATTATTTAGATGAAAATACGAAAACTTTTAATAACATTACTCTAGTTGCTGTCTTCATCCACAGCTCACCTTCATCAACTTTCTGAAGCCATTAAAAAGAACAGAAGCTTTTCTTTAAGTTATTCTGATAATTTTATTGGGTAGACCTAGTCTATGAGAACATGAAAATTATCCCTAAGGTATTTTATTGTGGCAGTAAATATTTATTTCCCAGTAATTGATCTTTCTTTCTTAACTCTCAGAAATATGAAAACAACTAGATGTGTCAAAGACAGTAACCAGGCATATTACTTCGCCTCTTATTTGTTAATCACAGACGTGACCCATCTCTGATATTTTTGCTCACGATGAGCAGCACTCAAGTTTCATTGCCTCTCCTGGCCACGGGGATGAAATGCAGAGTGCCCCGGGGACTGAGTACTGCTCCCAGCATGCTAAGGTCTGTCAGAGCGTTCTCTGTGCTGAAGTTCAGCTCACATGTGTCCTTGGTTGGTTCCCTTTGCCCCACACCCCTCTCTACTACTTACAGATTCACTCCAGCTTCCATTTCTGAGTCTAGTCTCAGGAGTACCCTTTGTCACTCTGGCTGGCCACCAAATTTGCCCAGGAAAGGCCAAAATAAATAGTGCCATTGACATTACTAAATGTCTGTCCCTTTGCCAGAAGCACCAGCCAACTTGCAAGCCCTCAGGGGGTCTCTGAGGGTGAGGTGAGTCTAACATACAAACCTCCAGATTTTCTGGAGCTCTCTGTTGCCTGACGATCAATGCTCTTCTCCTAGGCACAGGATAATTTCAGGATGGCTTTTCTGACTCACTTATACAGCTTGCCCATGAACTTTGAACAGATGAGGGTAAAGACACTGCCTTCAATGGGAGATGGGTAGGTAAGTCAGTGGCTGTAAGTCACACCAGCAAACCAATAGCCCTCCCTCCAAACACATTGGACCATATGTTCCCACCATAAACCAAAATATACACTACTTTTAAGTTATATAGCATTTTACTAACAAAATTAACTCCAGAAGTTTTATTTGTATATACATATGTCCTTGTGTGTGTATTTTGTTTATGTGTTTGTTTTGAAGAGTCAAATGTGAAAGTATTCTTAGCACTCAAACACAAATATTTTAAAAACTCTTACTTTGTCTATCTCATCCCCCTAATGCTAAAATTTTCAAACAAGTCATTTGTCCTCTTCTCAGCTCCACAATTCAGTAATTCATCTCCACTGTAGACACTCTTTCCCATTTCAGATAGCTCTTCATCAATGGAGAGAAAGGGCAGAAAGAAAGAAGGACTTTTTGTCTTTTGATAGCCACAGAATAAGTACTTCACTTAGTTTTACTTTATTTATACCTAATTTACTTCTTTAAGAAAAAAAAAAAACTTTAAGCAGCTTAAAATGTAAAACCTACAAGAGAAAATTATAATAATAATAAGATGAGGAAATCTAGAAAAAGGGAAATTAAAAGTAGGAAAATCAGAGAAAAATCTGAGATTGGATATGTACACAAAACACATAGCAATGAATTGCAATCCACTTGTTACATGAAGATTTTAAAAATTGTCTTAGAGATTTCTGGAGTCCAATGAAAAGGCAGGAGACATCTGCAGCTACATAATGCAAAGGTTCCATAAGACATATCAGTTGTTCAGGAGAAGCACAGCATTCTTCACATCATGAGAAATGTTTTTTATGGGTACTCTAGATATGAACACATTCTCAATGTTATCATTACATAAAATTCAATTTTAAGTTTTATAAGTTGACTTCATATATTGTACACATTGTAGGTGGAAAATATCTTTGCAATATGCAGTTCAAGAAAAGCAATTCTAAGATAAATATATCTTTACTATATGACTCATGGGAGCTCTGGTAGCATAGTGCCTAAGGCACTTGCCTGCTAACCAGAAGGCTGGCGGTTCAAACCCATCAGCCACTCCTCGGAAGGAAGATGGGGCAATCTACTTCCATAGTGATACTGCCTTGGAAACCCAAGGAGGGGTCACTATGAGTCAGGGCCGACTCGACGGCATATAACAACACCACAACAATATATGACTCGTATTATCCACTCCTAATTATTTACCAAAGGAAAATTAAGACATATAGCTGCACAAAGACTTTCTCATGAATGATATTCATAACAGACAAAAAAATGAAAACAACTTAAATATCCATCTACTGGTGAATGAATGAACAAAAGGTAGTATACATAATGGAATTCTTTAGGAGCTCTGGTAGCCTAGTGCCTAAGGCACTTGACTGCTAACCAAAAGGCTTGTGGTTCAAACCCACCAGCCACTCACTCCTCGGAAGGAAGGTTGGGCACTCTACTTCCATAGTAATACCACCTCAGAAACCCAAGGAGGGGTCGCTACGAGTGGGGTCCGACTCGATGGCACATAACAACAACAACAACATTCAGTAATTTAAAAAAAAAAAAGGAATGAAGTACTGAAGATGTGCCTTACAAGTATGATGCCAAGTGAAAGAGGAAGACACAAAAGATCAGTTATTGTGCGATTCCATTTATATAAAATGTCTAGAAAAGGCAAATATGACTGGTAGTGGGAATCAGGATTAACTGTAAATAGGCATAGATGATCTTATTGAAATAAAGGAGATTTTCTAAAATAATTACGGTGATGGTTGCATAGCTGCAAATTTGCTAAAAATCATTGAATTATATACTTGTTGTTGTTGTTGTTATGTTTACTTAGAACAGTTGAATTTTATGGCATGTAAATTATATCTTAGCATTAGTTTAAAAAAAGGAAAAAAAATAATTCTATGTTCTGCTTACTTTAAGGAGAGATTTGAGAATATATATTGGCCTCAATTGTGCAATGGGTAATTAGAAAAAGATTTGTGCCTCAGTCTGATTGAAAGAAGTATTAAAAAAAAAAAAAAAAAACATTGCTGTAGAGTCAATTTTGACTCATAGTAATCTTACAGGATAGAGCAGAATTGCCCCGTAGGGTTTTTAAGGCTGTAATCTTTACAGAATCAGATTGCCACTTCTTTATTCCATGGAGTTACTGATGAGTTCCAACCATCAACCTTTCTGTTAATAGCTGAGCTTCTTAACCACTGTGGCACCCGGGCTGTTTGAAAGGAGTATAAGGGGGAATATTGTCTCTTCCATCTGGAATGGGGTACATGGCCATTCTCAAAGTGACAGTCTTAGCAGCATCAGAGGCAGCAACTCAGGGAAAAATGAGGAGGCCGGATAGAATTGGACAATACAATTTAAACATCCCTGAGGCAGTAAACTGAGCGAAACATAATAAAAAACTAAGATTTTTTTTTTTTTAAATGGGGGAGAAATGATTCTGGAGTCATATTTGAAGGTTTAATTATGGAATTTGGCATCCAACATAATATAAAAGGTCAGGGAAAGATGCTGCCAAGATAGTGAGTTTGGATGACAACTTTAAGGGTGACATTACCCAGAAAAGAGAGTAGAGATGAAGCCAGGGGGTGAAAGAATTGTGTAAAAAAAATGTGAAAAGAAAGAATGGAGAAAGGAGAAGAGATGTAAAAACAGAATGGAAGCATTTATTCATGTAAAATAAGGTGTTGCATTCTATGGGGTTGTTTAATGCATAAAAGGAATTTTTCAGGCAAATTTGTAACTCCTAGCTGTTTAATCTTAGTCACACACAGATCTGGCTGTTTGGGCAGCCACCGTCCCTGTGCAGTTTAGAACATTTATTTGCTGTTGGAACTTCATTAGCATAGAAATAGTCCAAAAGTGTACAAATGGCTTTCTGAAGTAAATTTCCACTCCTTAGCTTTTCACTCTGATTAGGATGCAAAATTATTCATTTGGAAATATTTGAGCACAACTGACCCTTCCTAGAACACTTGGCTCCTCCAGAACACTTAATTGTGCTCATGCAGAACCCGTACATAGACCAAGAGGCAGTCATGTGTACAGAACAGGGGAATTCTGCATAGTTTAAAATCAGGAAATGTGTGTGTAAGTGGTGTATCCTTTCACCATACTTATTCAGTCTGTATGCAGTGCAAATAATTTCAAAAGCTGGACTATTTGAAAATTAATACACATCAGGATTGGAAGAAGACTCATTAACAACCTGTGATATGAAAATGACATAACCTTGCTTGCGGAAAGAAAGAGGACTTGAAGCACTTAAGTGATGAAGATCAAAATACAGCATTTATAACTCTATGGATTGCACCTCAAAATAAAGAAAACAGGCAAGATGGCGGACTAGGCAGAAGGATTGCACAGACCCTCTTCAACAAAGAAAAGGGAAACCAATTAACACAGACACAGAAGATAATCTTGGACCCCTGAGCCTTGAAGGAAAGGATGCAGATTTGGACTAAACCCCAACTAGCAGAAGAATTTGCGTGAAAATACCAAAAAAAGAGACCTA
>NW_006921588.1:37664406-37699983 GCF_000298275.1 Orycteropus afer afer
AAAAAAAAATAAAGAAAACAAAAATCCTCACAACTAAACCAATAAACAAAGGATTTCATTTTATTTGGATCCACTATCAACACCCATGGAAGCAGCTGTCAAGAAATCAAATGATGTATTGTATTGGGCAAATCTGCTACAAAAGACCTTTTTCAAGTGATAAAAAGCAAAGATATCACTTTGAGGACTAAGAAGTGCCTGACTCACGCCATAATATTTTCAGTTGCGCCATATGCATATGAAAGCTGGAATAATATGAATAATATGAACATGAAAGCAGTGAATAAGGAAGATCAAAGACAAATTGATGCATTTAAAATGTAGTGTTACTGAAGCATACCAAATATAGCATGGACTGCAGGAGCTCTGGTAGCATAGTGCCTAGGGTATTTGTACTGCTAATCAGAAGGCTGCCAGTTCAAACTTCCTTCTCAGAAGGAAGATAGGGTGATCTACTTCTGTAGTGATATTGCCTCGGAAACCCAAGGAAGGGTTGCTATGAGTCAGATTCAGCTCCACAGCAGTGAGTTTGGTTTTTGGTTTGCCAGAAGAAGAAACAAATCTGCCTTGGCAGTTCAGCCAAGTTCATGTTAACCTCAGAAACTTCTTTTCAAAATGGCATATGTGTTTTCTTCTAGTATTTTGTTTTAGAAATAATCATTGCTCCCATAAATTAATAGCCCTTAGAAGTGAGGATGGTGGGACTCCCTCTCACCTTCTTTGGAGGTGTTACCCAGAGGGACCAGTCCCTGAAGAAGGGCATCATGGTAAAGTAGAGGGTCAATGAAAAAGAGGAAGAGCCTCAGTGACAGGGATTGACACGGTGACTGTAGCAATGGGCTCAAATGTAGCAACGATTGTGAGGCTGGGGCAGGACTGCATTGTGTTTTATTCTGTTGTCACTATGGGTCCACAATGACTTAACAGCATCTAATTCAACAGCAACTAACAGCAGCATAAAAAGAGACAGACAGATGAGTTAACTTGTTTCTTGGTGTTGAGTGCAATGTTCAGGTTGTGTGACCATGGCTCTGGGCTCTGTTTCAGTGGTTAATGGTCAAGGCATTTTGCCACTTTAAGAAGACCACAGTAAGGAGCGCAAATGTTCTATTGACAGAGTTTTTCTTATTATTTTTAGCACCAGACACTTAAAATTGGACAGGAAACACTATTGAAAACTGATCATCTCAAGCAGTCTAGAATTAATAGAGTGCTTTCATCCTCATTTCCAGGACTTTTGCTGATTTGTATTTTGGCACTTGACATAGCCTCGAATGATCTAAATATATTTGCAAAGTGACAGAAAGAGATAATTAGGTTCTAGAACTTTATTTTTGAAGGATTATTTAAAAAATTATTTTAATGAAAACTTTTATACAGATATAATTCTTTTTGTTCAATATTTTCTCGGGGAGAATATTTCAGTAAAATAGTTCACTTTAACCTGAGAAACTTCTTTTCAAAATGGCATATGTGTTTTCTTGTAGTATTTTGTTTTAGAAATAATCATTGCTCCAATAAATTAAGCCAGGGAAATTTCTAACAATATTCAGTTTGGTTCATCCATTAGCATTTATTTAGAAGACACACTTTCATTCTGCTAAAATATCTCATTTGTAAGGTGTGATTGGGACAAAACAGTTTCAGGAGTCAAAATGGCTTTAAAGAAATTCATATTAGAGGGATGAACAAATAAAAGTCATGTTTCTCTCAACTTTTTGAATTTTAGTACATGGTCCCACGAGTTTATGGCACTTAATCTAAAGGCAGTAAAAGTACTAATTTGGACATGTAATGATGCTCATAAAGACTGTTAAAATAGCCAAAGACTCCTTGTGGAGCATCCTCCAGTTGGCAGCTGTCTGGGAAAAAAGCAAACTAGTCCTCTTTCCATCCTTCATACTCATGTTAGCATTCTCCTAGTCTTTGAATCTCACTCTGAGATTCTCAGCTCTAAAGCAACAATGTGTTGAATAAATGTAAAACCTTTCTTGTAGAGTTCTCTGGCATAAATACTATTGAAAGAAATAGGAAATATCTGTTATAATCTCCTTCTACATTCCCTTAACCAAATATTTTACAGCCTAAAAAAAAAAATCAAGGTCATCCAGTTAGAGATTAATTTTTAATACTAAGTCTAAAAAAAAAAAAACACCTCACTGCCATGATGTGGATTCTCACTCATAGCAACCCCATTGAGTTTCCAAGGCTATAAATCTTTACAGAAGCAGCCTGCCTCATCTTCCATGGAGCGGTTAGTGAGTTTGAACCACTGACCTCTTGATTAGCAGCCAAATGCCTTAACCACTACACCACCAGAGCTCTTTAATACTAAGCCTAGTGTTCCATTTATGACCTTTTCTTTACTAACTTAAAAGTCACACTCAGCGCTGATTGCAAGTTTTAAATTAGTAAAACACAAGTTAGCGCCTGAATCAAGGTATCACGTCTTATAAGCAGTTTGCTTAATAAACCCATTTGCTCAGCACCTAATGCCAAGTTAAAGGAATTCAAAGAACTCGGATTAGGTTCCTTTTAGTAGTTCTTTTTATGACCTACTAAATTAAATTACAAATTGAAATGCAGCTGAAATAACTCTGTAATTGGCACTGTCTGTAACTGGTGCTGTTATGACTAATAAAAAGGTTTCATTTTCTAACACTCATCTTAGGAACATTTATTTTCATGAAAATGAGATCCTATTGCAAGAACTAGTGAGACATTTATAGGGCTAATGTTTGTTTTTGGATTCTTCTCAAGAAAATCTAAACACTAAGCTTATATGACGTAGGAGATGCGGAAGTGACTCCAATTAGTGCTATTCCAATTAGCACTAATCCATTTAATCCTATTGATCTTAAATTACATTCCAGAGACTTCTAGGCCCCTATATGAATGTTTAATTCTCCCCAAAACATGGCGGGATGGGATTAGTACTTAGCACTTCACAAATTATGAAATTTCAGCAATCTGAGACTTAGTTTGATGTTTTTCCCATTAGCTTCAGAGTAGCAAAGTACATTAATGTTGCCTGCACTTTGTATTGGGGTCCAAGCATAAGCTAGAATATGATGAAATTTAATATTTAACATAAATTGCTTAATGTATTTAACCGATTGTACCGACAGGGTATTAGCAACAAATAAATTTATGCTTGAAGGAAATGAAACTTTGTCTACGTTGTAGCAATGAAACGGATAGTGGAATTTTTGTATATCCCTATATTGTTTGAATGTTTGTTGTTGTTGTTATGTGAGGTCAAGTCATTAATTGTAAGTAAAAACAATTTAAAAATAGAAAACGATGGGAAGACTTTGCTTAGATTTTCTTTTAAAAAAGGAAATAGCCGGTTATTCTGACTCTGGTTCTCTGTTACAATGTGTATGGTAGGAATCCAGAGTAATAATAGTATTAATAGCAAACATACATTGTACTTACTACAAGTCATTTATATCCACTATACATCACCTCATTTAATCTTCACAAGAATTCTTTGGGTTCGAGATTATTATTACCCCCATTTTAGCGATGAGGAAAGTACAGCACAGAGAGCGTGTGCAACATTACAGATTTACACAGCTAACAAATGACATACAATCAAAGCAGTCTACCTCCAGAATACAGGCTCTTCAACCATTACCCTATATTGGCTTACATTTTTAAAATTTTCTTCTAATCGATTTCAGTAATTTATGAAGCAACATATCGCTTTGAGAGCTGCACATTATCATTGAAGTCCCAAACTCCTAATCCTTAACTGGTTACATAATTAAAAAAACAAATTATGTTCAATTCAATCCAATTCAACATGTATTTATTCAGAGCCTGCCATGTTCCAAACACTCTCTTGGATGCTTAGGGTATATCAGCTACTTTTGCACACTGAAGTGGTATTAGATAGGGGAAAAAAACAAGCAAACAATTAAAAAAAAAAAATGTGCCTGGATTCTTTATCACCAGAGACAAAGGCTTAATTAAGTCTAAGTAGTTTCTTTAGGAGTATAATCTCAGAGGACAGGAGTTGGGGACAGGGGGAGTGAAAGAGGACCCATGGAAGAATTAATGGATGCAATGACCTCTGGTGCTGTAGTGCCTAAGGCATTTGACTCCTAACCAGAAGGCTGGTGGTTCAAACCCACCAGCCACTCCTCCGAAGAAGGTTGGGCAATCTACTTCCGTAGTGATACTGCCTTGGAAACCCAAGGAGGGGTCACTATAAGTCAGATCTGACTTGACAGCAGTGGGTTTGGTTTTTTGGTTTTGGGGTGGGTGATTAGGTGTTCTATCCCAGAGGATATTTTGTGAATTGAACCCTAGGAACCTCTACCCAAGGAAAGAGAGCTAGCATCCCCCATTAGCCAAGGGTAGCCCTGCAGGGTTAACTCCCCAACACATTCAGGTTTAAAAGATTTAACGCCCAGTAGGTTTCCAAAAACATTCTGTAATACCAAGTAAGCCCTGAGGCAGAGATTTAAGATGTGTGTCTGAAGTGAGGTGCCATCAAGTTGAAACTGCATGAAGCTGGTCACAGCTTGCTTGAAACCAGTGGTTTTGCTGTGGCTGAGATCAGGTGAGGTGAACATGATTTAAAGTGATGCATAATAGATATTCAAATGAAAATGAACATAAAATAAGTAAATTATGTTGTATTTAAAAAAAAAAAAAAACCTCACTGCCATCAAGTTGATTCCAACTCATAGTGACCCCTCCTTGGGTTTCTGAGGCAGCATCACTGCGAAAGTAGTTTGCCCCATCTTCCTTCTGAGGAGTGGCTGATGGGTTTGAACTGCTAGCCCCTGGTTAGCAGTCAAATGCCTTAGGCACTATGCCACCAGAGCTCCTATATTGTATTTAAGGAAGTGCTAGATGCTATGGATTAAAACATAAATAAAGATGTTTAAGGGGGATTGGGACTGAGCGGAAATAGGCTGCAACTTAAATACATTATTAAGGATAGGCCTCATTCAAAAAAAAAAAAGAAGGTGGGGAACAGGTTTGCTGGTCCAATGGAGCCTGGTGTAACCACTGAGACTATGGCTCCTAGCTGCCCTTCAGGTCTGGAATTGAACCCACAACTGTGGTTTCCAGCCAAACAAAGTACAGGATGTGAGTTAAACATTTACCTCAAGTAGACACACGCCCTGGAGAGAACAATCATGGGAGAAGGAAGGGCTGCTTATGCACAGGGAGATAGCTCAGGGTGCAGAAGAGTATGAAGGGATGGACACTGGGAGGAGGTAACTATGGGGAGGAAGTGGGAGGGGAGCTGCTGCATTGTAAATTTTGGTCAATGACATGAGACAAAGTATATGTGAACTGCTGTATGAAAAGTGAATTTACTCTGTAAATCTTCACCCAAATCCTAATAAAAAATAAATAAAATAAAAAAATAAAAAAAAAAAGGATAGGCCTCATTAAGAGGGAGATATCTGAACAAGGACTTGAAAAAGGTGAAGAAGCTAGCCCTGCACATATCTGGAACTTAAATAAAAATCACTTTAATACTAACAGTTATTAAGAATAATGAATAAGGTGCTCACTTTGGCAGCTTATATACAAAAATTGGAACGATACAGAGAAAATCAGCATGGTGCCTGCTCAAGGATGGCACACAAATTCATGAAGCATTCCATATTTTTAGCAGTTGTGTTGTGGGAAATTGCAGTCGAAGCCAGGAGACAAAGTGTATGTGAGCTGCTGCATGAAAAGTGAATTTAAAAATTTAAAAAAAAAAAGAAGAAGAAGAATGAATGAATGAATAAGTAATCTTTTAACTTCAACATCTCCAGTTGGGGAAGAATTTTGTTAGTTAAAATCTATTAATTAGAATTTTTGATCTGGTTTCCAGGCATACCACTGACTTCCGTCAATTCACTCTGTTTATAGTTTCTCTCCTGTCAAGTAAGGCAAGCTTTCATTACTCTTAGATAAGAAACTAAGACTTACATGGTAAAGATGAAGGAGCTCTAGTGGTATAGTGGGTAAGGCATTTGGCTGCTAACCAGAAGGTAAGTGGTTCAAACCCACCAGCTGCTCTGCCGGAGGAAGATGAGGCAATCTATTTCCATAAAGATTTATAGCATTAGAAACCCAGTGGTCGTTGGGAATTGACTCAGTGGCAGTGGTTTTTTGGTGGTAATAATGTAAAGAATGTACGTTTCCAACTCAGACCTCTCCCTTGAATTCCAGGCCTGCAGATCTAACTGCTGGCTTAAAATCTCCACTTGGATATTTAATTGACATTTCAAACTTAACAAGTATAATATATTAAGCTCCCATATCCCCCTCATCCCAAACTTTCTCACTTTGCTTTTTCATGTAAGGATAATTCAGTTTTTAAGATTACAGGAACAAATCTTAATGACATCTTTGACTTCTTTCTTTTTCTTATTTTCCACATCTAGTTTTCTATCAGGAGCCTTGGTGACATAGCACTTGGCTGCTTAAAAAAAAAAAAAAAAATGTCAGAGATTCAAACTCACCAGCTGCTCAAGGGGAGAAAGGTCCTTGGGTTTCCGAGGCAGTAACACTATAGAACTAGATTGCCTAATCTTCCTTCCGAGGAGTGGCTGGTGGGTTGAACCACCAGCCTTCTGGTTAGCAGTCAAATGACTTAGGCACTACGCCACTGGACTCCCCTGTAAAGATTTACAACCTTAGAACCTTATGGGACAGTTCTACCCTGGCTTAGGGTGTTGCTATGAGTTGCAGTGGACTCTGTGGCAGAGAGTTTGGGTTTGGCTTACTATCAAATCCTGAGGGCTCAAACTTCAAAATATATAAAGAATTTAGCCACTCTCTCATAGCCAAAGCCTTGGTTGAAGCCACCATCATTTCTCTCCTGTATTCCTGCAATAGCTTCTTCCTCGTCTTACTTGCCTCTTCACTCTCTTACAGCTCTTTAACAGTTCAAATCATGTCATACTGAATCAGAAACCTGCCAATGCACCCAGAGTACAAACAAAAGTCCAACCAAAGGCCCTACTTTGTCTTCTCATTACCTGTCTAATCTCATCTCCTATTCTTTTCTGTTTTGAGCAGGCACACTTCTTGCCCTTAAGCCTTTGAACTTGGTATTTTCTCCCCCCAATATCAGATGACTAGCTCCTTCAGTTCTTTCAGATTTTTCTCAAAAGTCATTTTCTCAGTGAGCCCTTCCCCTGTTGAGAATAGCACAACCTCCTGCCCCTACACATTTCCAGTTGCCCTTCCCTGCTTGCTTCTTCTTTACAGCATGTATCACTTTCTAATATTTTCTTCCTCCACCTAGCTGTCAGTTTGTTATAATGTGGTAGTTTGCATGTTGCTATGATACCAGAAGCTATGTTATTGGTATTTCAAATGCTACTAGAGTCATTTATGGTAAATAGGTTTCTGGGGGCTTCCAGACTAAGATAGTTTAGGAAGCAAAGCCTGGCAATGTATTTCCAAAAATTAGCCAAGAAACACCCTATGGGTTGTAATGGAGTATTATCTGATACAGTGCTGGATGAGGAGCCCCCAGGAGTGGAAGGCACTCAAAATACAAAGTGGCCACAAGAATCAACTTCAGCATGGCACAGAACCAGGCAACATTTCTGTGGTACATTGGGTGGCCATGAGTTGGAGCCCATTCAATGGCAATCAACAATACAATACTTTCCTATATCTTTTGCTTATTGTTTGCCTCTGCCTTTATTACTTTCTAATACTTCCTTTATCTATCTTGCTTTTACCATTAGCATATTGATACCTGAAAGTATGCAAATACATGATATATGCTCAACAAATTTTTGCTGAATGAAAGAATAAACAAACATATTTAAAGGCATTTATTTGCCTCCACAGAAAAACATTCAGCTTTTGATGACCAAAAGTACATAGCTAGTCACTGTTGTTGTTAGATGTCATCATGTAGGTTCTGACTCATAGTGACCCTACGTGCAACAGAATAAAATCCTGCTTTGTCCTGTGCCATCTCCACAATTGTTGCTTGTCTGAACCACTGTGTTAACCCATCTCCTTGAGTCTCTTCCTCTTCTTCACTGATCCTATATTTTACCAAGCATGATGTCCTTCTCCAGGAACTGATACTTCCTGGCAACGTGTCCAAAGATTTAAGATGAAGTCTTACCATCCTCCCTACTTAGGAGTATTTGTACTTCCTCCAAGAAGAATTGATGCATTTGAATTATGGGGCTGCCAAAAAAATATTGAATATAACATGGACTACTAGAATATACAATCTGTCTTGGAAAACATACAGCTAGTCAATAGGCTTGAATATCAATATTTGTTGAGAACAACAATAATTTTCTAAATTTGTTTAGCTTCTATCAACATATTTAAAACAAGGTTAACCAATTGGGTGTAAGGGTTTTATTATAAGCCATATTATAAATAATTTGCTGAGAAAATAATCTGAGAAGCTGGACTATATGAGGAAGAATGTGGCATCAAGATTGGAGGAAGAGTCATTAATAACCTGCTGATGACACAACTTTGCTTGCTGAAAGTGAGGATGACTTGAAGCACTTACTGATGAAGGTTGAAGAATACAGTCTGCAGTATGGATTACATCTCAATATAAAGAAAACAAAAAGTGGACCAATAAGCAGCATCAAGATAAATAGAGAAAAGATTGAAGTTGTCAATCGATGCCAATGGAAGCTGCAGTCAAGATATCAGACATCATACAGCATTGAGCAAATCTGCTGAAAAGGACCTCTTTCAAGTGCTGAAGAGCAAAGATACTTCCTTGAAGACTAAGGTGAGCTTGACATGAACCATGGTATTTTCAATCGCATGTGAGTGCTGGACAATGAAGAAGGAAGACCAAAGAAAAATTGATGCTTTTGAGTTGTGGTGTTGGCGAAGAATGCTCAAAGTACCATGGACTAAAAGAACTAACAGGTCTGTCCTGGGGGGAGTGGAGGAGGCAAAATGCTCCTTGGAAGGGAGAATGGCCAGATTTTGTCTTACATATTTTGGTCATGTTGTCAGAAGGGACCATTCCCTGAAGAAGGATGTCACACTTGGTAAGGTGGAGGGTCGACGAAAGAGGGGAGGGCCCTCAAGGAGATGGATTGACACAGTGGCAGTGGAGATGGGCTCAAGTATAGCAGAGATTGCAGAGCTAGCGCAGGACTGGGCAGTGTTTTGTTCTGTTGTGCATAGGGTCGCTATGAATCAGGGACGACTCGACGGCACCTAACAACAATGAGAACTTTACTTCTTTGTAAAGTATCTTTAATTCCATAGCAGCTTCTTCCTTTATATTTACCTAGAAAAGCTCTTTAATGTAATATGTAACATCTCAACTTTCGCACTGATCATATAAAACAAGAATTTAACCTGTTGTGTGTTGAATCCGATAGGTATTTTGGAGGGGAAAAAAATGAATTATATCCTGTTGTTCCTTTTCTTGTCAGTAACTGATTAGGAAGAGTTTTCTGGTTAAGTAATTAAGCTAATGTTAAAGGCTTACTTAAATTATAGATTGAAGTTTAAAACTCACTGGAGAAAACTGATGGTCATGAAAACTTACTGACTACTTAAGACCAACTTTCTGTCCATCTAACAAAATAAGATACGATAAGACAATCAAGAATAATTGAAATACCATTTGAAAATAAATATAATTGTATCTAGGTATTCAAACCATTTAAAATACTGTAACTGGTTTTAATATGTATGTAAAAATTAAAAACATTCTATAAGGAACCCAAAAGTAAAGTGAGATATATGTATATTTCATTGTTTCTTCTGTGTGCAATTTATTAAAGCTAGTTAGGTCATTTTCTCTTTGACGAATATATTTTTACAAAATTTTCTCACTGCTAATACTGCTCTCTCTCGGTTCCTCCTCCTAACATTCTGTACACGATCTTTGATGTCTGTTCCCCTTTCTCTAGTTGTTATGTGTACTGTCAAGTCAATTCCAACCCATAACCTCATATGGCAGTGTAGAATTGCCCCATAGCATTTTCTTAGATGTAATCTTTGTGGGAGCAGATCACCAAGTCTTTCTCTGTGGAGATACTGGGTGGATGGAAACATCCAACCTTTTGGTTAGCAGCCAACCACGTAACCGTTTGCGCCATTAGGACTCCTTCTTTCTCTCTAGTATCAGATGTCAATGACCCCATTATAACCAGTTGTCATATATGAATATGAATATGACCAACTTGGTATCATTGGGTAATTGACAACCCCATATATGTCAGAGTAGAACTGTGCTCCATAGGATTTTCAGTGGCTTATTTTTCAGAAGAAGATTGTCTGCCCTTTCCTCCAAGGCATCACTGGGTGGATTCCAAACAACAACCTTTTAGTTAGCAGCTGAAGAAGCTAACCCTTTGCATCACCCAGGGACTTGTATCCATTTATAATTACTCCTAATTTACTCCTAAATAATAGTGCATCCTGTTTTAAATATATAAATAAGCATACTCTGGTTTCTTGACTGACGAGAATGGAATGCACAAGCCAGGGTTGGCAATGAATTTATTGAATGAAAAACACTGTTGCAAATTTAGGACAAGTAAAGAAATGTTACCTTCGTATGCAGTTGCAGCACAAGGTGTTAATTAACCAGGAAGCCTCCCTGCAAAGATCTGCCCATCTAGAGATATAAGAGTGTTGAGCAACTACTCAGACCAGAAGATTAACTTGTGGGAAATGTCATAAGGATTCTCAGGTTGCATTTTCAATAGCCTCTATGTTTCCAGAGATTTTTAAAAAATTTGTTCTTTTGGCTATTTTATTCTGAGGTTAAGAAGCCAAACACAAGAAATTCATCTCAAAAGAGTTCACCTGTAATATCTATAAATGTGGGCAAATTCTTCTTTCTTCAAGGTCCCTAAAATATAATAAGGTTTCTAGCCTGCCCAGAAGGAGCATTATTTATTACCTATACAGTGCAGAGAAAATATCAAACCGATTTTCTGGGACTGTTTTATGGGCATTGGTTTCACCTATGAAGTGCAACTTTTGTTCTTAATGGCAGGCTTTTCAAAACTGATTAAATGAGATTTAGTCTCAAATATGACACTTCCAGATATGTTCTTGGTTGCACAATCAATTTGTCCAATTGTGTCCTGGTAAAAAGGACAGATTCTTATCAGATCTATGTAAATAACTATATTACCTTTTTTTTAAAAAAAAGTAAACTTTCACCCAAATCACAATGAAAAAAACAACAACAACAAAAAGAAAACTGTGTAGGAAAGTGTTTGTACTTGAATTCTGAAGCTCAGTAAGAAAAACAAAACAAAACAAACTCACTGCCATCAAGTAGATTCTGAGTCATAGAGCCCCCCACTGGGTTTCCAAGGCTATAAGTCTTTATGAATGCAGACTGTCTCATCATTCTTCTACAAAGTGGGTGGTGGGATCGAACCACTGACCTTTCTTTTGGTTAGTAGTCAAATGCCTTAACCATAAATAACACCACCAGACCTCCTTAGAAAGAAAACGTTAACATTTAAATAAGAGTTCCTTTTAAATTGCAAAATCATAATAATCCACTATGTCGAAGGTTAGGGAGAGGTCAAGAAGAAAAAGGCCTTATAGTACATTGGTATGGCACACAGCCTGACTATGGGGTCTTGAAGACTCTAAGAATTGGGATTCCTCTGGCATCGTGAGGAATTACAGCTTTGAAAGCACCAATGATCAATGTCCATGATCCAAATCTGTCTGCGTTTATGATGAGGGCCTACAGCAGGGATGGTGGAGAGTTTTGCCCTCAAGTAACTTTGAAGATGTTAGAAGCTGTGAAAGAGATGGACTTGAGCAGCATAAGTCTATTAATGATCTCAGATTAAACAATTACACTGCAAACCCCAGGAATTCCAAGAAATACATGGGAAATAATATGAGGGCCGAGAACTACTGCATTAGTAGAGACTGACATAAGTTAGCAAAGAATGGGTTTTTACCAGTAACATGACTTTTTGTGCCCAAGGTTGCAGAGATTAATGAAAGAGAGAACTATTGAAAGAGTTTGAATCATTTGTGAAATTTTAGACCTAATGAAAAGGTAAGCTTGCATTGGTAATCTAGAAATGCAAACTTTTTTTTTTTTTAATTTATGGCTATGAGTACTTGTTGACTTTTGGTGGCTTTTTTTTTTTTTTTTTCTTTTTTCTTATTTTGAAGGGTTCGAAAAAAAATTAAACAAATAAATCAATGTTAGATTTCAGAAGGCATTTTATTACATCTTCCTTTCTCACCATCACCCAGACATTAAAAAAAGAAATAAGAATGGAAAAAGAAGTGAGGCTTCATTTGATTCTTGATTTAGCATTAACATAATTTGGAGTTTTCATCCCAGATGATAAAACAGATTAGAATGTTGTTCGTTTTTGTTGGTTTGTTTTTGGGGTTCATACTTAGATGGGTGCATGGAAGAGAAGTTCCTCAAAATATTCTGGATGAAAGCAGTCTCTGGAGCTGCTCCATTTTGGAGGATTATTCCAAGGTTTAATCTCCTTAGTGTAAAAAGCAATTCTGGGGATTATTGTTATCAGGGAGTCTCTGGATAGTGCTAATGGTGAACTTAGTGGGCTGCTAACCAGAAGGTTGACAGTTCAACTCCACCCAGAGACACGGTGGAAGAAATTCCTAGTAAACTACTTCTGAAAAATCAGCCATTGGAAACCCTATGGAGTACAGTTCTACTCTGCCCATGTAGGGACACCATGAGTAGGAGTCAACTCAACAGCAACTAATTTTTTTGGTTATTGTCTCAAACATTAGATAGGCCAAAGATGAGGGTCTGCTCCTGCCTATTAGTACTTGGGGCATCACCACTTCTAGGTCATCTGAGTTTATGTGTATCATAGCATAGTATTAATAATAATTTCCTCTTGCTACCAACTCAACTCCCAACACATATGCATGTCCACAGTATATATGTATGTGTGTATATGTGTGTGTGTGTGTGTGTGTATATTCTGTTTTAAATAAATTATTACTTTATAATTTCACATACAACATTCCTTACCCAAAATGATATTTTCAATGGTGCTGGAATCATTTTTTTTTTTTAAAGGGGTATGTGAGGTTCTAACAAGTTTCAGATTGCCCTCAAACCTCTCTTGATCCCAAAGAAGATGCTGGGTCCTGAACATCAACCTCTTTTTCAATTCTCATCTTCCCAGCTCCAGTCTCACTCCTGCCACCCTCACAAGTGATTTTAAAAGAGAAAAAGCAGTGAGATGTGCAGCTACACTCCATGTTATTTTTCTTTGAGTTCTTGCTGTTAGTCACATCAAATCATTATTTTCTTTTGAAAAAATCAAGCAGGTAATAACAATTTCTATCCTGGAATAGCTTATTTGCTAAAGGAAAAAGATGCTACCTCTTTGAAACTTCATGGTTCTTTGTTCGCTTTTTTTCTTGCCCATGTCTCCCATTTTTGTTTCACAATTGTATTAACTCTCCACATTGTCCACAGAGCACAAAATGCCCTACATTACAATAGAATACATGTGGATGTGTTATTTTTGAAGGACTTAAAATTGTTTGAAATATTCACATTTATTGAGAGCCTGTAAGGTAAGCATTGCTAGAAAAATAATTGTCATCTTTGTTTACAGAAATGATGCTATTAATCATTCTCAGTAGGACAATCAACAATAAATTATTATTCAAACAGTGCTTGATAAAATTACGCAAATCCACCTATAGTTTCATGCACTATATTTTTTATGACTGCTGTCCAGAATTCACTGTGAAGTTACTGATCACGAAATAGTGATCCTTGAGGGGTAGAATCTGTAGCTTAGTTAGAGAAGATGTGGCCTGGACTTCTCCTTTGTCTTTATGCTGTGTATTCTAAACCATTGTGCCTATGATTTTTTAAATCAGATTTACACGCAAAAAATATTAAAAGAAGGAAAATTTGATAAGGAATAATGATGTGACAATTTGCTTTACCAGAGGTCAGCAATCTTTTTCTGCAAAAGGCAGGTAGTAAATATTTAGACTTCACAAGCCATATAATCTCTGTTGTAACTATTCAACTTGGCTATTGTTGCACGAATGAATCCACAGGCAATATAAAAACAAATATATGAGGCTGTATTCTCAAAAAAAAAACAAAACTGTTTTTTTTTTTTTAAATATGTCTTAAGATACTATTCTCTTAATATTTTCCAACCATTTTAAATGTGCAAACCCGTATTAGCTTCCAGCAGCCCACAGTTGGCTGACTCTTCCACTATTCTGTGTTGTACTTGTTGGGTGCCATCAAGTCAATTTCAACTCATAGCAACCCTGTGTAACTGAAAGGATAGAACTGCTCCATAAGGTTTTCAAGACTGTATCTTCACCAGAGCAGACCAAAGCTTTCTATCTCAGCATTGCTTGGTGAGTTTAAAGTGCCAACCTTGGCAGTTAGCAAAAATTAGGGAAATTTGGAAGAGAGTTTCTCGAGTTGGGGCCTAGGAGTCATGGAGATGGGGGTTTCTCTCCTAGAACACAGCTGTGGAGTCAATTCCCACCCATAGTGACAGAACTGCCCCATAGTGTTTCCAAGGCTGTGATCCTTGTGGAGGAGTGGCTGGTGGGTTCAAATCACAAAACTTTCCGTCAGCAGCAGAGTGCTTAACCACCCCACCACAAGGTCTCCATTTTTTGAGTCCTTTTCCTAAAAGGAAAACTCACTATCTATTAGTAATTGTTATTACTGTATTTGTTGTTCATTCATATACCAAATATCGCTAGCTCTTACCACGTACAAATCACAGTGATAGGTACTTTGAGTGTCTGACCTCAGGGAGTATATAATATCAAAAGGGAATAAGAAAAGTACAAAAACAAAGGCAATGAAAAGCAGAATAAGCTAAGAGACTATGCAGTTAAGAAGGTGATCCTTCCCCATCTGTTTGCAAGTGGTTGTTGTTGTTGTTGTTGTTGTTATGTGCCATCTAGTCGGCCCCGACTCATAGCGACCCCTCCTTGGGTTTCCGAGGCAGTATCACTACGGAAGTAGGATTGCCCAACCTTTCTTCCGAGGAGTGGCTGATGGGTTTGAACAGCCAGCCGTCTGGTTAGCAGACAAGTGTCTTAGCCACTATGGTGGATATTAAAGAAGGCTGCTTGAAGAAGGGTTTGAGCTGAGCTTCTAGGACGGCTACATTGTGAATAAAAATATTGAAGAGGGACATTCTACTTAGAATTTGGCTACTAACACAGCACAAAAAAAGTATCTGTGTTCAGATCCTATCTTTTCTTAATAGATGATGTTTATCCACTAATAATCTGTGAAATCAATTTTCAGAAACCACAATTAGAAATACTCTAAGCATCTGGCTCCCAAGAGCCCTGAAAAGGTTCTGCATACTGACAAAAATTATCAGTGTTTAGTAATCATTACACTGAGAAAAATCCATTTATCTCTCTATTCAATTCAACAGAGTCTAGACCAATAAATTTCCACTTTGTGTCTGTCAGCTTAATACTTGCACAGTGTTTCCATTTGTTCTGTGGATTTAGTATGCAAATAATAATAATAATAATAATTTGCCACAGAGTACATTCTGACTCATGGCAACCCCCTGTGTGTCAGAGTAAAACTGCTCCACAGGGTTTTCTTGGCTGTTCTTTTAGGGATAGCAGATCCCCAGACCAGTCTTGCATGATACTGGTGAATAGTTTAAACCTCCAACCTTCAGGTTAGTAGTTAAGCACAGTTTCTACTACCTAGGGATCTTAGTATGTAAATAAAACCAAAGCCAAACCCACTCTGTCCATGGTGTGGATTCTGACTCATAGTGACAATACAGGACAGAGAACTACCTCACAGTGTTTCCAAGGCTCTAAGTCTTTACAGTAGACAGCCACATCTTTCCCTCATGAAATGATTGGCTGATGGATTCAATCATGGTGAGTACTTTAACTACTGCACCACCAGGGCTCGGGTATGTAAATAGTGTTAGCTATATGGGATATTTTTACCAATCAATAACAATATACTAGTTGCTGTGTAAATAAGTTTTTAATTGTATATTCATATTTGACTTTGCTTTGTGCATTAGAAGGATTATATTAATTGCTTACAAGAAACAAATATCTAGATATTGTATCACATTTCCTCTTCTAGTAACATTTTAGAGGCACTAAACACTGAAGAAAATGTATCCTAAAATATTGTTTTAACACATTTAATCATAGCATGTACATAAAGCTCCATCTTGGCATGCATATTGAACACATTCAAAATATTTATCTACAATTCCACTGACATTTTTCTCTAAATTACAGAATGTAGTGAACCATTGAAAATCTGATTTTAATCACTCATGCTAAGTGGTGCAACAGTGATAGCAGTGTTAATCATTATAAGCATTTAAAGCATTGATTTTTTCCTCTAAGCACGGCTTTAGCTGTAATCCACAAACTCTCATATGATATTTTTTCATAAAATTTGAAGCACTTTCTGACTTCTCTTATGATTCCATTTTTTTCTCATTGACCATTTAGAAATGTATTGTTTCATTTCCAAATATTAAAAATTGTTTCTAAATGTCTTGTTACTAATTTCTAATTTTATTCTATTATGATTAGAGAATATACTCTGCATAATTTCAAATCTCTGAAACTTATTGAGGTTTGTTCTATAGCCTAATTTAGGATCTGTCTTGGTGAATATACTATATGCACTTAAAAATAAAGTGTATTCAGTTGGATATGATGTTCTATAAACGGGAGCTCTGGTAGCATAGTGGCTAAGGCACTTGACTGCTAACCAGAAGGCAGGCGGTTCAAACCCACCAGCCACTCCTCGGAAGGAAGGTTGGGCAATCCTACTTCCGTAGTGATACTGCCTCGGAAACCCAAGGAGGGGTCGCTATGAGTCGGGGCCGACTCGATGGCAAACAACAACAACAACAAATGGCAGTTTGGCCATAGTGGTTTATACTGTTGTACAGATCACATATATCTGTACTGATTTTTTTTTATTGTTATTTCTATACTGTTTTTTTTTTTTTTTTGTCTAGTTAATTAGATAGAATGTAATACACATCCCTCCTTTGGTTCTAGCCAAGTTTTGCTAAGGACGATCTAAAGGAAAAAAGAAAGAAAGGAAAGGGAGGAAGTGTAATACCAAAGAAAAATAAACTAGTTTTAGAAGTTCAGAATAAAAAGGAGAAACAAATGAGTCATATACTCGCTGAAAAATGGCATTTTGGTTTTGTGGTTAGGTTTGGTTTCTTGGTAAGAAACGAGCAGCTGCTGGATTCGTTTTTAACCCGAGCAGCTTAAACAACCAAAGACATCAAAGAGAACCACCCTGGCATTCTCAGCCAAACCCATCCCAGTTTACAGCCAGAAGAACTGTGTCAAATTCACTGACAGAAAGGTAAGTTGAAAGAGAACAGGAAAAAAAAAAAAAAGGAGGCTGAGGATGGAAACAGCTGCACAGACTCAGAGGGTTGGAAAATAGCTTTCTTCCTCTTTTCTATTTCCCCAGTTTGAAGCAAACCATGGTTGATGGTCCCTTTCCAACCAAGGATAAGCATATTCTGTTTAAGGCCTCAAGGAGTTTAATGTAAGGGTAGCAGATTCATTCTAATCCTGATGAGCTCCTATCCCTGGCAGGGGTGGTGATGAAATAATCTTGCTGATTGATGGGTTACTTTTGAATGATTCAGCCTCTTTCAGGTAGACGTCCCCAACGGGACTTCTGCGCATGCGGGGGTTTACGTGACTTCATGAGGAAAAGAGACAAAGGCGCCACAGATACACACATGTGGGATTTTCTGGATCCTTGCTGGACTGGTCTGATTCTGGTACTTGTTACCTCTGTGACTCAACTGGATGTGCTTTACCTTTTGAGCCATCTGCGTATACTAGAGCCTCTTTTTCTTGTCTCCAAACCAAAAACAAACAAATAAACAAAAACTCACTGCCTTCAAGTTGATTCCAAATCACAGCAACTCTGTAGGACAGAGCTCTATAGGAACTGTCCCTTAGGGTTTCCAAGGTTGTGAGTCTTTACAGAAGCAGATTGTCACCATCTTTTCCAACGGAGCAGCTGGTAGGTTTGAACCGTCCAACCTTTCAGTTAGCAGCCAACTACTTTAAACACTGTGCCACCAGGATAGTCTGTATTAGGCCCTGATCCCAGCCTAGTCTATATTAGGCCCCTAACTCTTTCAATACCTTCAAGGAGCTCTGACCATGAAGATTAGATGAAAGCAGGAGCACTGTGTAGGGCTTATTTATCTTACTAATTCCCTTTACCAAAGCCATGACGTTACACCACAGTGTATGTCACCAATCTATCTTCTACTGCTGTCCAAGGACACCAGCCAAAGCTTCAGTATTTACTCAGGCTATCTTATATTTATCTTGTTGTTTCTAACACATTCCCCTTTTTGGGGATTTCTACCTTTGAAGAGGGAAGATGAGGACACACATATTTGACTTTTTCCCTTTTCCTCTGCCTATTTTCCTTACCCACTCCCTAGGCTGGAAGGAGAAAGCTTTTTAATACCTCTCCCTCTTTGGCAAGCACTTCAGTTTAGTCACAGCCTTTTTTCTTCAAGGAACACAGCCTGCTGACTTGGTCTTAATAGTAGGTATTGTGTTTGTCTACTGGGTGGAAGAACCTCTATGATCTGAGGATATTAGGCATGTGCTAAAAATGTGAGCTGCTGCATCACCAAGATCTGGAGATGACTGAGTATGAAAATACATTAGTGTGTGACGCCAAATACACTATTTCAGTTACAGATGTGTAAACATTTCCAGCATCTGGGAACACACTTGCCATTCAAGCAAAGTGGGTAGGCTGTAGAGTTGATTTTTGTATTCCTTGTAAAACATGAATTAGGTTGTGGATTATGTAAGGAGAATTATTTGAGTAAATGAGTATCAAACTGTCTCAAATAATTAAAACAGAAAATTGCACTCATTCACATTTATTCATTCATTTGAAAAATACTTCTTGAGCACATACTAGCTTCGGGCATTTTTCGAGGAATGGGAGTAGAGCAGCATAGAAAGCAAGCAGAGTTTCCGATATTATGGCTTTCTTACTTGCACTCAGGAGATGTCCACTGAACAAGCACGTAGGCATAAAAAAAGGAAATCCTTAGACCTTTATTATGCTACTGTAGGGAATACATAGAGATGGTTTCTAGAGTAGCATATATTCCCTATAGTATGCACAGTGACCCTTAGTTGATGGAGGTGAAAACTCACTTCTTTAAATAATACTCTAAACTTTGACCGACATTTCACTTGTAATTTGCACACACTTGAGAACTGTAAATCTTAAGGACCTAACCTAGGTTGCAAGTTCAGAAGCAACAGGATAAATGTAAGAGGAAAAAGGACTGGAAAGAAAAACAGAAAAACTCACTAAAGATCCTTGTATTATATCATGACAAAGGAAAAAAAAAAAAAAATATATATATATATATATATATGCAATTTGTATCTTTGCTTTAAAAAAAAATCGTGTAACTGCACTGAACACAAATTTCTCCTATACAGGGATTAAATTCCAGGCTTCCCATAGCTACAAGAAAATGACACAGAGCTGATGCAGAGAGAGCAAAGAGGAGCAGGGGTGGGAAAGAAGTAATTTCTCAAGGGTACAGAATTAATTTCTCTTATCTGTGTGCTAGAATTGTTTGTTAGAATGGGACTACTTCTACCCCATCAAGGACCAGATCTGGGATCATGGATAAGGGACAGAAGACTTCAGGGAGGACTGAATTTATCAAAGAGTGATTAACCCCTATTGCTATTGAGATTGTTTTATATCTATTTTTATATAAGTGTGCAATTATTATCAGGAAAAGGAGCCTGAGACATGTGAGGAGCTTTCAGGCATCTGTTCTGAGAAATGGTTTCCCAGAGCCTCTGGCTGTGTTTTCATAGACTTGTTGATAATTTCGGCTTTATACACAAGAGCACAATTACATAGTCAAGCAGTTCTAAGAGACAGGAGGTAAATTAAGTACCCAGAAAGTCACCTCTGCTTGCTATTTTTCACTGTAAGATATAATAGAAAATGACCTTGAAGCAATTAAAGGATCTAAAAGTTACAGGTATATATCAATCAAGGGGAGTCCTGATGGTACAGTGGTTAATCAGCTGCTAAATGAAAGATTGGTGGTTCAAACTCACCAGCTGCTTCATGGGATACTGATGTAGCACTCTACTTCCGTACAGCCTTGTAAACCTTACAGACAGTTCTACTGTCTGAAAGGTTGCTATAGTCAGAATTAATTGGACAGCAATGTTTTCTGTTTTTCTTTTTTTAACACTATATAATATATATCCCAGTGCCTTTGAGTTGATTCTAACTCATAGTGACTCTCATTGAGTTACCAAGACTGTAAATTTTTACGGAAGTAAGTTGCCTCATCTTCCTCCCGCTGGTGGGTTTGAACCACAGACCTTCTGGTTAGCAGCCAAATGCTTTACCCACCATGCCCCCAGAACTCCTTTTGTATAATATATATGTTTGTGATATGTATCCTATGTGTAAATATATACATATATAGTACATGGCATATGTTAGCACCCATTTTTGGTTTAATCCAGTTTGATTCCTTTAAGAAGCAAGTTAATAACAAATAAATGTGGATAATTATTACAGAGGAGATTACTATCCCAAACTACAACTGAAATTACACCAGGGTCAGACTTTGGCTGTTTTAGAGTCTTTTATAAATATTTATATAAGCGGTAAACAAACGAAAAACTAGTTGTCTTGGTTGCACAAGATACATATCAGTATTGGCCAGTTTTCCTTGTGTGACTTTTCTTCCACATTCTGAATCATGATTATTCATAATTATGTTAAATACCAGCAATCATAAATTGGCAGGTACAAATCCGGGGTTGCATGACTATGATTCAGTTTCACATGTACTTTGCATATAGCAGGAAACTTTTGGTGGAGAAAAATGTTTGAGTTGGCAGAAATAGGGTATTAAACTTTAGGGTCAGAAATATCTACCTGAATGTCACTAACTTTACTTTTTTGTTAATCTTAAAATTAACCCTTGGTGTTAGAAAGTTTTGCTTATTTGTTAAGTTGACCATAGTAAGTGTAAAATAATATTTGATCAACTTTTCTCTTAAGTAGCTAAGTACCTCATGTGGTACAGTACTAGGAAGAAAAATGATCCTAATCTTTCTGAAAGAAGGAACAGACTGTCTCATACTTTTATAAGATGTTTACACAAGTAGAGGCATGCATGTATTTTTTGTTCTATAACATTTATTTTTTTTAAAGAGAGAATGATTGATAGTATATATTTCCTTAGTGGGGAAAATGAAAATATCAGCAAAGTATATACCTGATTTTTGTGTATTAGGAAGAAGTCTTTAAGATAGCACAATCTCTTATAATTGTACAGACCCACTATTGAGACTTGAGTCACCAGATGGAATTTGAGACAAATTTTGGTAACATAAGTCCAAAAAATCTATCTTATTGGGTAATTGAAAAGAATGTCTTTCCAATGATGATCAACAGTTCTGGTACTAAGTCAAAGCAAATGGAAACTTTCCTGAAATTTCTTTTTGATAATCTTTAAATTTACCCACAGTATGGAGAAATGGACAATTATAGAATTCATTTGATGGAATGAAGCCCAACATTAGGCAATAAAATTTCAATTACATATTTCATTTAATACGGAGTTAGAAAAAAGATGTCATTCTTTTCCACTTTGGCCAATGCTTCTTTTATTTTAAATGACTTATATAAAGGCAGTCATGAAGATTTGATGGAAACACCCTTGCATGAGTATGCGACAGAACTTTAAAAGACTAGTGAAAAGTCTGTTCTCTATTTATTTATCATGGGCTTTTCTTCTCTTGGATGTGAAGTCCTCTGACTCAGCTATTACTATTTAAATAGAATATCACTAGCATCTAACAAGAGCATATTATAATACTATGCTACCTTACATTTGTGACAGGTACTAGTAGCTTGTTAGTTCATCCTTTTTATGCTGTAATATTCTAAATCCCTTTGCAGTAGTGATGGTGACTTTTCTCATCCATAAAGTCAAGGTAATAATATTAACTCTACTGTGTTTTGTGACTATTAAATCAGATAATGTCTCCCAACTGTTAAATAGTCTGTAAACTTTAATATGTGGTAGCTGTTGTTATCATTTTCTTGTCTTCTTTGTGGAAGACATTTGACTTGAGATTGTTTGAAGAAGTTCTGAAGACTGCTTATTAAGTGAAAGCAAAGAAGTCAGTTTGGAAGATTTAAATATTCTGCTTTGAGTCCCCTTTGCTGACTGACACTATCTATTACAATTCATCACACATTCACATTGTTCATGATTGCATCAGAGCTTTCTGTTCTCACATGCAGCATTCAGCTCTTTCATGTACCGAGTCAGAGCTTCTCTAAGATCAGAGTTCTCAGAGTGCAGTCACAATCTGCCAGCCCAGACTCGGCCACAGAGGACAAGTTTGTGTGCTTTCAAGGAGTCACAGCTTGCAAAATTGCACAATTTAGAAGCTGAACTTCTAAATTGTTAGATGGAAATTCTCCATGATTTGTCCAGGTTTTCAAATATGATAAGGTAGTCAGATCCAAGAAATCTTCTGTGACAACAAAACTGCTTTTTTCTCCCTAAAACTTTTCCCTCTAGAAATCATAAATGTATGATTTGAAGGAGAAACTAATATATGCATGCTACTGCCTGTCTTAACCTCAAGTTCATTTCTATTTCAAGAGAGAAAATCTTTGCTGAGTTTACATGGCTAGTTTTTAATATCCTGGAATAAAGCACATGGGAGTTTGTGCCTTCCAAGGGGTCATCTTCGGAGTAGTTTTCTTAGGTAGCAGGCAGTGGCAATCCAGAGGAAGGAGGTAGAATAATGCATGTTAAAATGGGCAGAGACATATAGATGAGGAAATGAAGGCCCAAAGAGTATGAAATTCAAAAACATTGCAGAGCAAATCAATTTCTACCTTAAGGCACTTTTAAAAGAGCTTGCTTTTTATTTCATCCAAGAAGTATATAGCAATAGAAATTCATTAGAGATGAGGAAACTCTGAACTTGGTTTAACCAGTGCTAAGCATGAGTGTACAGAAGTAAAATGACATTATTCCACTTTCTCCCAAAAAGCATGCTTTGGGAAGCTACCAATTTCCTTTTGCCTTTTTTTTAAGTATGTGTGACATTTCAAGGCTATCTCCCAAAAATTTGCTGTTTTGTTGTTGTTATGTGCCATCGAGTCGGACCCGACTCATAGCGACCCCTCCTTGGGTTTCCGAGGCAGTATCACTACGGAAGTAGATTGCCCAACCTTCCTGCTGAGGAGTGGCTGGTGGGTTTGAACCTCCAACCTTCTGGTTAGCAGTCAAGTCCCTTAAGCACTATGCTACCAGTGCTCCTAAAAATTTGCCAAGATATGTATTTCTTAAATTATCACTTATAAAATGCACTTAATCTTTCATGTGATATGCATATCCCATTCTTGAATTCAGTATCCTCCCTGAGTTTTGACAACATATCAATCTTCAGTTTTCTAACAATGAGTTCTCCTTTATATTGGGCTCCATGATGTCTCTCAAACTGTGAGCTCATTTAGACCAGTACATACTTGTTCATGGTGTTTCCTCACCCAGGAATGCTTTTGCAGCTGCATTTTACCTATCCAAATTTACATCCATCGAGGCCTCTGTTCTCAAAGCCTACAACAGATTTCTTCCTTCTCAGAACTTCCTGTCTGAGCCAGCTGTAGCACTTAGGTATATATTTCTTGACTGCTCTCTTTTCATATGTACATGTCTCACTATTTCCATGAAAGGAGTAAACTACTTGAAGGCAGGGAACTTGTTTTATCTTTTTTTTTTTTTTTTTTTAAGGCTGTCAATACAGTGGACTTTATGCATGCTGAACTGTACTAAGCACAAGGCAGGGGACATTGACATCCCTGGAAGTCCTATCTACAGCCAAGAATCTCACACGCATTCAATATATCCCCGAATTTCTATCTCAGTAGAGGCAAATAAGGGACACTAAACAATTTATTTGAAAATGAATTAGCTCTGTGGTCCTCATATTTCGAGCTGAACTTTACATCTGCACTAGAAGAGCATAGAGGAAGAGGATGTGAAAACTAGGAATCAATATTTTTAACATGTACGTTAAGTGATTTTGCTGCTCAGCCAGGTATGAAAACATCTGCTATTGATAAAGACCAAATAGTAAAATATTTCACAGAATTATTAAATTCCTTAACTGTGGCCTTACCTATATGTTTCTTTCAACCACAGCTTTAAGCAAGATTTTATTAACATAATTAGTGGCCAACGATATATTAAAACATTTGGATTTTATATTTAAATATTAGCTCTCTTCCACTTTGGGATTTTGGGCTCTGGTGGCATATTGCCCAAGGCATTTGACTGCTAACCAGAAGGCTGGCGGCTCAAACCCACCAGCCACTCCTCAGAAGGAAGACTGGGCAATCTACTTCTGTAGAGATACCACCTCAGAATCCCAAGGAGAGGTAGCTATGAGTCGGAACCGACTAGACAGTAGTAAGTTAGTTTGTTAATATAATTGATTAATTATTATTAATTAATAACATTGATCTACCATTAAATAACTGGAAAATAATATATTCTTTAAATCTTTTAAAAATTGTTCCTGATACTAAGTAAGCTAGTGTATTGTGTTCTTCATTAAAATTGTGTAGACTTAAGCATTATTTTTCTCCAAAACTTCCTGTCCTTAGGCTAATCATAATATAAATTTGAACTACATTTTGTTCATCTTTAGAATAAGAATAATTATGCTGGTTCTACTCTGTCTGTAGGGATGCTGTGAATTGGAATCCACTCAATGCCAGTGGTGGGTTATTTGCCTTGTAAAGGAGCCCTGGTGATGCAGTGGTTATTGTTTGGCTGCTAATGGAAACGCAGGCAGTTTAAAGATAGAATGGACTATTTCAAACTTGGGAAGAAAATTATAATAGCCAACGATTGTGAACATTTCTTCATGTGTTTATTGGCCGCCTGAATATCCTCTTTGGTGTAGTGTCTATTCATGTCTTCTGCCCATCCTTGAATTGGATTGTTTATCTTTTCATTGTTGAGGTATTGGAGTTTTCTATAAATGTTAGCAATAATTCCAAAAAAAAGAAAAGAAAGAAACAAGAGCAGTTAACCCACCAGTTGCTTGGGAGAAAGATGTGGCTGTTTGCTTCCATAAAGATTTACAGCCTTGGAAATCCTATGGGGCAGTTCTACTCTCTATATAGGGTAACTATGAGTTGAAATCATTTTTTTGGCTATTTTTTTTTTTTTTTTTTTCTGGTTTATTTGCTTTATAAGAGTATTACAAGAATTAATTACATCCATAACATTTATTGAGCTCTTTACCGCCTTGCAAGTAAATATAAGAAATACCAAACATAAGAAATTATCATAACAGTGGTAGGAGATTTCTCTCTCTCTCTCTCTCTCTCTCTCCCTCTTTTTTTATGGCTTGCTGAAAGGTACTATGTGTTCTTTTAGCATTTTAAATAAAATTTCTTTTATAGAATTTAAGATCTTTTATTTTTGATTATGGATTCTTATTTCATGTATCTAAGAGGCACTTTTAGGAAAGAAAATTATAATTGGGAGTTAGCTACAACTACAATCCTTACTGGGGGGAAAAACAGCTCTTAAGAACAAACATTCTCAGATTTGCAGAATATCTAAGACTTTAAGTTCCTACTCAAGATAGGTATTTGTGTAACTTTCCTAATAAATTCACTTTTTAACTCCACTTGAACTTTTCCCAAGGACCACTTTGCAAAGCCACTCATTGCATTTAAAAAAATTGAAAACAAATGTGCAATGAAGATCAACAATGCCAAGAGCTGGTTGTTAAAAAAGTTTTATAAGACTAAATGGTACATGTATTACCCAAAAAAATGCCAGGGTCTGGCTCTGGAGTGGCTCAGCCAATAGTCTACACCAGAGTTCAAGGAGAAGAAGAGAGTTGAATGAAGAGGTGCACCAATGATAAATGGACCGGGTCTCAGTGACTCCAACAACGCCCGCTCTGCTGAGCAGTTGTCATCAGGGGTTCTTACACTAAAGAAAAAAGAGACACAGCGTGGATACAAGATTCATTAAGACTTTTCCAAAAGTTAGATTGGACAATGAGTAACTAAAAAAGTAATGTTTCTTGTGAGTTCCTGCAATCAGGTAAATCTTAAAAGGCTCCACCAGGGTTTGTTAAAGTTCTGGCCCAAAGTCTGGCCCAGGAGCCTTAATTTACATAGATGGCTCTGCCTTAGATCGCAGGGTACAGAAGAAACTGGTAACTGTAACTTAGAGAGAGAACAAGTTAATTATAACATACAGTTTAAGCCAGGTTTTAAATAAATGGTATTTTAACTAAAAATATGGAGTCTTATTTTAACAATATGGAGTCAGGCCTAACAGATCAAAAATCCTTATCTTCACACTTACAGAAATTGTTGAATTGGTGCATGTGTGTATTCTCAGCAACAACAAAAAATAGAATAAATTAAAATATATATTGCCTAAGGCACTTGACTGCTAACCAGAAGGCTGGTGATTCAAACCTGCCAGCCGCTCCTCGGAAGGAAGGTTGGGCAATCTACTTCCATTGACAAACCTCTGGCAAGTTTAACTAAGATTAAAAGAGAGAAGACATAAATAAATAGTTTCTAGAATGAAAAATGTGACATAACTACAGCATTTGTAGAGACTATACAAGAGGATATCTTCATCAACTTTATGTCTGTAATTTTTAAAACCTGTATGATGACAGTGAGTTAGTTTATGAAATAATTAAATTATAAAACTTAGATGAAATAGATTAATTTAGTCAAGGAGAAATGGAGACCCTCAAGAGCTATGTCCCGTGATAACCCCACTAGGAAAGGGCAACCCAAGAGCCCCTACCTCTGTTACCAGGAAGCCCCTAAGCAACATCTATGTGTGCCTTTCTATAAATGAGGCTTCTTAATACACTAGAACTTTAATGCTAAAGTCTTGGATTAGTTTAAGTTACACACAAAAATGAATACATAGTGGTTACTAGGGGCTGGCTGGTGAGGGGTGGAGAATGACTGTTTAATGGGTAATGGTGCTTCCCTTTAGGGTGACAAAAATATTTTGAAACTAAATAGAGGTGATGGTTACACAACAGTGTAAGTGTACTGCGTGTCATTGAATTACACACTTGAAAATAGTTAATGGTTAATTGTGTATTATGCAAATTTTACCTAAATTAAAAATATAAGTATAGGTAGCATATGGTGATAAACAAAAACATATTATAGGATGCATGCTAATTATCTAAAACTTCAAATTTAGATCAGAATAGGAGCTATACAATGATTCTAGATAGGTCTAATTTTTTCTTAGCTAAGATTTCACTGCAGTTTTAAATGACTGTAATTATTGTCTACAAGTATTCTGAAACATGCCTTGGGGTACAGCTGCTATTCAGCTCTGGTTAACAATGATGATCAATTAAGCTCTAATTGTTTTTAGCAAAATAGAAGCTCTGATTTGTAAGTGAGAGCACTTGTCAAATTCTGAAAGAATAAAGCAACTCATAGCTTGGTAACTAGATTCAAAAGCTTCCATTTTAAATTATTAGACCTAGTTTGAAGACCATGTTCAGTTCTTATGAAATTATGATTATGAAATATAGTAATTCTTTACTAAAACATGTTACTACAATTTTTTGTTTTTTGGAGAAGGAATTTGTAAACTTGATAATTATTCAGTTTCACTTCTTGCACTGGCATATAATCATGTGTGTGCCCTTTGAAAGAAATTATATCTCCATGGGTAGAGTTGCCATATAAAATATAGAATTGCCAGTGAAATCCAAATTTTAGATAAACCATAAGGTTTTTTTTTTTTTTTTGGTAAAATTAAATATTGCATGGGACCTACCTATGCAAAGAAAGTTATTCATTTATCTGAAATTAAAATTTCATGGAGCATGATATATTTCATTTGCTAAGTCTGGCAATCCTATCTATAAATCTCAGTTTTTTAAATAAATATAATGGATACTTCGAACAGACAATCCTTAAGTCTTTCTAAGATGTTTATCTGGCACAATGTTACCTTTTTTTTTTTTTTTTAATAGAGCATAATCATTTCCTATTCTTATTTTTTATTCAAATCCTGCATTGTAGAACATCACACTATCACCATCTAATTGGTAAAGAACTAAAACCACAAAATTATTTTTCCAAATTTTTCTTCATATATAGCTTTGTGAGGTCCCACTAACAAAACTGTGATAGTTGTAGAATGTTTTCTTTCACTGAATTGAGTTAACTTTGAGATTTTCTTTTTTCAAGCTAATGATGAAATAATTTAGAGAATTTATTGTTTGTTTGTTTGTTTGCTAAACTCCTATAACCAGTTGCCATGGATTTGGGTCTGACTCATGGCAACACTTGTGTGTCAGAGTACAATTATCCTCCATAGGGTTTTCACTGGCTGATGTTTTAGAAGTAGATACCAGGACTTTCTTCCAAAGTACCTTTGGGTGGACTCAAACCTCCACACTTTTGGTTAGCAGCAGCTGAGTATGTTTTTTCATTTGTACCACTCAGGGACTACAAACTCTTATAGCCAATGTGAACTAAAGCACTGAAAACCAAAATAACCAAACTCACTGTCGTCGGGTCAGATCCGACTCACAGTGACCCCTCCTTGGGTTTCCGAGGCAGTATCACTACGGAAGTAGATTGCCCCATCTTCCTTCCGAGGAGTGGCTGGTGTGTTTGAACCACCAGCCTTCTGGTTAGCAGTCAAGTGCCCTAGGCACTACACCACCAGAGTTCCTGAATTAAAGCACAGAAGTCAGTAATGGAAAGACTGTATTCCAAAATCGTGTTCCATCAATTTATTTAGTAAATTCCGCAACTTCTTCTAACATTGTGGGGAAAAAAAAAGAGAGAGAGAGAGAGTGAGAGTAAGATTTTAGAAAAACTAGTAAGGAAGCTATTAGGTGTTCAAACAGTATTAACCACAACCAGGTTGTTTGGTGATATTGACAGATTGAAAATTTTATAACATGCATAAGAATTACATCTAACAAACTTTGTTTTAGTAATATTTCAAATAAAATGGCATTGTCACAAATAGTCCCTATGCAGTTAGGGAAGTTAGAAGTTTAAAATGGTATGTTGTATATTGCCTCCTTTAGAATTCATCAAAAGAACATTTTAATCCCATTTTCATGTGTTTATTCTAAAAATAAGTATGTATTTACTCAACATATTGTCACATTTCTGGTTAAAAATATTTCTTCCTTGATTATCAGACCCACTCACTTCATTAAGAAAATTATAATGATCTAGAAATATTTTATTAAACCAAGAAAAAAAAATCCATGGCCATTCAGTTGATTCATACTCAGTGACACTATGTTGTTGTTAGGTGCCATCAGGTTGGCTCTCATAGTGACCCTGTGCACAACAGAACCAAACACTGCCTGGTCCTGTGCCATCCTCACAATCCTTGCTGTGTTTGAGCCCATCATAGCAGCCACTGTGTCAATTCGTCTCATTGAGGGTCTCTCCCTTTCATGCTGACCCTCTCATTTACCAAAAACGTATCCTTCTCCAGAGAATGGTCCCTTCTGACATGACCTAAGTACAAAAGAAGTCTGGCCATTCTCACTTCTAAGGAGCATTCCAGCTGCACTTCTTCCAGGACAAATTTGTTCATTCTGCTGGCCAAAAAATACCAAACCCACTGCCATCAGTACATTCTGACTCATAGCAACTCCTGTTGGGTTTTCAAGGCAGTAAATCTTTGCAGAAGTAGATTTCCCCATCTTCCTTCCCTGAAGTGGCTGGTGGATTTGAACTGCCAACCTTCTGGTTAGCAGTGAAATTCTGTAGGCACTGTACACCAGAGCTCCTCATCATGGTATTTTCAGTACTCTTTGCCAACATCATAATTCAAAGACATCAACTCTTCTTTGGTCGTCCGTATTCATCATCCAGCTTTCACATACCTATAAGGCTATTGAAAATTGCCCAACCATCCTTCCAAGGAGTGGCTGGTGGGTTTGAACTGCCAGCCTTCTAGTTAGCAGTCAAATGCCTTAGGCACTACACCACCAGAGCTCTTATGGCTTGGGTTAGATGTACATTAGTCTTCAAAGTGTCTCATAGGGTTTCTAACACTATAATCTTTATGGAAGTATACTGTCCCATCTTTCTTCTGCCTAGCAGCTGGTGGGTTTGAACCACTGACCTTTTGGTTAGCAGCCGAATGCTTTAACCACTATGCCACCAGAACTCATTGAAAATATATATTATATATTGCTATCCCTGAAATAGGAGTTCTGGTAGTGTCGTGCCTAAGGCACTTGACTGCTAACCAGAAGGCTGGCAGTTCAAACCCACCAGCCACTCCTCGGAAGGAAGGTGGTCGGAAACCCAAGGAGGGTTCACTATGAGTGGTCCGACTCGATAGCACATAACAACAACAAATCCCTGAAATATACACAGTACCGCCTATAAATATGTGGTCATATAAAAACACACCAAACAGGAAAATCAACTTACTCAAGTAACCTTATCTACTACATGCTCCTCTTGTGATGGCTGATAAACACTGTAAGCCCAGAAGAAAATATTTCAGTCAATAGTGATTGCTCAGCACCTTCTAGCACAATTGCAGATTTAGACAGTATGGCCAGAATAGCCAGCCTCTGAGTGTCTTGTGTGTGCCAGACATTTTGATAAATCTGTTAAATGTGCTATCTCATTTAATTTTTCCAACAAATATATAAAATAGGTATTTTTTTCCCTTCAGTATATGAGCTTTAAAAAAAAAGTTCCAAAGTTCACATACTAACATATATAGAGTTTATAACTTCATCCTTTTCTGCTTTCCTATCACATCTTTCCACTTCTATCCCAGCTACCAAGGCAAAAAAGTTAATAATTAGTGTTTTGTTTTGTTAAATTATACCTGATATGTAATAGACACAGTAATTTCTACACACTAGATGGAGTTTTGGAAATGTTCTCTTCCATCATGCTACTTGGATTCCAGAGTCCCTGAGTGGTGCAAATGGGTAAGCACTTGGCTACTAATTGAAAGGGTAGTGGTTCAAATCCACTCAGAGGCACCTTGGAAGAAAGGTCTGACAATTTACAGCCATGGAAAACCCTATGGGACACAGTTCTACTCTGAAATACATGGGGTTGCCATGAGTCAGAATCAGTTCAATGGTATTGGTGTAAGTCGGAAGGAAGATTGGCAATTTACTTCCATAGAGATACTGACTCAGAAACCCAAGGAAGGGTCACTATGAGTCAGAAATGACTTGACAGCAGTAGTTTTTTCTTTCTTTTTTTTTGTATGAGTATCTGTATTCCACGTACACATTTTGTGACTTCTTTTTCATGTCTGACTGCCTTTGATGTTTCCAAATAGATTTTATTTTATTTTTTTTGTAAGTAGAGAAAAATATACAGTATAATTTATCCAGCTGCTAATTCCTCACGAGATGGACCTGGACAGGAATGCAGAGGGATCTGACCCAACTCTGTTTTTTGTTTTTCAGAATATCTTGGGTTGTTCCTGTCATCCTAGAATAGAACATGTACTATTAAAAGTAAGACTTTACATTTTATAGTCCCCTTGTACTTGCTCTATTCAAGGGTAGGTCTTAGGGTCCTGACTGCTCACTTTAGAATACATCTGAATTTCTAATCATCCTCAAATTCAACTTCTCTAAATTTTGCCTCATAGAGCTTTAGATTCAGCTGGAAATATACACAACATCACAGTCCCCAGACTGAAGTGGGTCCCTTGAGGTTAGGCATTTTTAGACAGTCAGTAACCTCCCCAGCTGACCTAGAATTCAGAGATGGGAAAAGATATTCAGTATGTCATCCACACAATGACATGTATTTGCTGTGGGTTAACTTTATACATCTGTATCTAAATATGCAACCACTGCCAATGAATTGACTCAGACTTGTAGGGACCCTATAAGACAGAGTAGAACTACCTAAGTATTTACTATCCAAGGCTGTAAATCTTTACAGAGGCAGATAACCTTGTCCTTCTCCCACGGAGTGGCTGGTGGGTGTGAACCACCAATCTTTTGGTTAGCAGCCAAATGCTTTAACCACAGCACCATCAAAGTTCTTTGTGTGCACATGTGTGTGTGCACATGCACATATGTGCTATGTTTGCAGCAAGGTAACTCTTATGTTACTGAAAAATAAAAAATAAAAACCAGAAGACATAAGTTTTGATCCTAGTTTTGTCACTTTACTAGTATTGAAGCTTTGGGTAAGTCATTTGCTTCAGTTCCCAGAACAGTAAAAAGAGTATGAATGCCTATTTCTGCAGGCTCTTAAAGAATTCAAACTAGACTTAGTAAGTAGACGATCACTGTGAATTGCTATAAAATGTGAAGTTTTATTGATATTCCATATATATGTACACATATGTATATCCACATTGCTGCTGTTTTTAGCTGCCGTGTGTACAAAAGAACAAAACGCTCCTGGTCCTGCACGATCCTTACAAATGTTACTATGTTTGAGCTCACTATTAAAGCCACTGTCTCAATCCATCTTGTTGAGAGTCTTCCTGGTATTAATAGCCCATTTATATGTGTTGAGTCTAAGCTCAACACAATGAGCTTGATTCCTCAACATAGAAATAAGGAAATAGAAAAAAACAATCTTCCGGGGTCCCTGGGTAACAAAAACGGTTAAGGGCTGGGTTGCTAACCCAAAGGTTGAACATGCCAAAGGCTATCATAGAGCAAGAAGCCTGAGTTCCCAATTTGGAGCCAGAAGCCGTATGCTTTACACACAGTGCCTTGATGAAGAAACAAGAGGCTCCCATTTCTAACATTCTGTAAGAAAAGGGTCTCTATTACCCTCACTGGATGTTTATTCTATTCTTGAATTATTTGCCAGGAACAGTAACTTTCCTAATGTCACCCAAATATTAAGTGGCAAAGCTAGGGATGTGAACCCAAATCTGTCTGGCGCCACAGCCTGAGCTCTTAACCACTGTGGTGCTTAGTTAACCACACGTGTGCTCAGCCTCCCAGGAGAAAGGGCAGAGGAGGCACCGTGAGCCCTGACAGACTTACATATGCTGAGACTTGTTAGGATTTATGCCAGTGAAGCCAAAGTCAATGGCCACCTGGCTCAAAGCAGTACATTTTGAGATACATTAAGTCCCTGGGTTACAAATGTCTGACTTAGCAACAACATGTACTTGCCCTTTAGTGTTTGTTATGTAAATTTTCCCTCATGTTGAAATGATGAAGGCAACCCCTACTCAAATTTTTCATCACAGTCTCCTTCACTTGCTGCATATGCAGCTTTCAAATCACTGAAAAAGCTTCAAGCTTTTCCTTGCATTAGCCCACTGCCATTGAGTCAATTCCATCTTATAGCCACACTTTAGGATAGAGGAGAACTGCCCCATATGGTTTCCAAGGCTTTGTGGAAACCTCATTTTTCTCCAGAGCAGCTGGTGAATTTGAACCACTGAACTTTTGGTTAGCAGCTGAGTGCTTTAAGCACTACATCACCAGAGCTCCTTTCTTGCACTAACGTAAGGCTAAATAAGAACCCTATGCATCTGTTTTGATTTACCTACAAATTTTACTTAAAGACATGCTTAAGAATGGATCTTGTTCTGAACCTGGGGACTGCCTATATGTGGGAACTAAAAAGCAACTAAGAATTCACTAAGGTTTTTAAGACATATAAAAGGAGAAATACAACTCTCAGTCATAGTTAAAATTTAATTTTGTCGTTCAGTCAATTTCAACTCATAGATTTAACAAAACCCAAAAACAAACCCAGTGCCACAGGGTGAATTCCAACCCACAGCGACCTGACACAACAGAGTAGAACTTCTCCATAGGGCTTCCAAGGTTGTACATCTTTGCAGAAGCAGACTGCTACATCTTTCTCATGTGGAGTGGCTGGTGGGTTCAATGTGCTGACTTTCTGGTTGGCAGATGAGTGCTTTAACCATTGTGTCACTAGGGCTCCTTATAGATTTAATTGACAATGTTAAAATACTTAGCATGGATATTTAGTTAATTGTATCATATCAAGTTGAATATAATTTGAATTTTTTTGCCATTTTTATTTTTTTTTAAGTAGGGAGGTATCTACATTTGAATGGTGCTTAAATTTTAAATCACTAGAGCGTTTTGAACAGAACTGATACTCTAATGACGTAAATGTTTATTCAGTTCCAATGACTAAGCAGATTACTAGTAACCAGTAATAGAACATAGAATCTAGAAACAGAAATTTGTTGTGACAAAAGGACATCTTAAGAGGGAATGGAAAAGTTGATTTTAGTTATTTTGATGTTGATGAATTCGATCTGTAGCTTGACATTTGAATGAGCACTGAAAACTTTGCCCTTGTGTGTGCCCATAGTACTAAATATTTTACATGCCTGCATGTCCACGCATGTTTTTCCAGGCCTCACCTCTATTCTGGAATGTGTACATGTTAATGAGAACGTCTTTGACTAGAATTGTATATGATAATATAGAAATATAGTGCCATTTATAAGGGCCAAACATACTAAACTCAGGGTTTGTAGCTTTTCATAATTAGGAATAAAAAACATTTAATTTTATTTTCTGGAAGAGAGGTAGAAGATCCTACTCCAATTATTGAGTGATTTCTGTTAGATTTTTACTTGATTGAGTGCCACACAATTATTATTGATGAGCCCATGAGAGTCTGTGAATCCTTCAAGGGCAGAGGCAGTATCTTTGACATCTTTGTTTCCCTAGTCCAATGTTTGGTACTACAGGCATTAATAAATGTCCCTTTTATTAAAATAAAATTTAATTCACGAAAATACAATCTTGGAAATTTCATTCTAAGAAAATGTACAGTGATTCCACATTTCAAAGTATAAAATCTGATGAGTGAAAAGGTCATTAAAATTGACAAGAAAGCATGTCTATTTTGGTACTTTTAATTTCTAGAATGGTTGGGTGTATACAACTCTTAAAAAAGATAAAAGGTATAAAATGAAAATACATTTATACTCTTCAAAATAGGGCCATGAAAAATGTAATTTATATTTTCACCTGAAAAATATGGTTGCTTTTATTTTCTTCAAACTTTTATGTAAGTAAATATTAACTTCATACAGGAAATGCTAGGGCTTACTTTATATTTGGGAATATAAAAGCCAAGTATGATTTCTCTGTTTTTTTGTTTAATAACTTAAACACATCTATATAGAAAATATAATATCCACCACACTCAAATACCCTCCAAAAACTTATTTGTAATTCATAAAATTTAAAAAGGGGACATACAGTAGAAACTTAATAATATGAATAGTTATATCATCACTTCATTTATTTCACATTTTAAAACTTAAATCACATGGGCATTCTTTAGATATAAAAGGCTATCATCACCATGGTTATTTAAAAAATGACATACACAACACATCATTTAGTATTGTATCTGTTTTTAAATAACTTTACTTAACATTTGTCTTTGAAGTAAATAAATGGATAAAACTCATTCCATAAACTTTTATTATAGTT
>NW_006921588.1:37700921-37702385 GCF_000298275.1 Orycteropus afer afer
AAGGAAGATTGGGCAATCTACTTCTGTAGAGATAACTGCCTTGGAAACCCAAAGAGGGGTTGCTATGAGTCAGATCCAACTCAACAGCAGTGAGTTTTTATATATATATGTGTGTGTGTGTGTGTGTGTGTGTGTGTATACACACCAACACCCACACACATATTCCTGAATTAGGAACAAAGCCAAAATCCTGACTTTCAGCTCCGTGTTGTCATCAACTAACTCATACATAAAGTCTGTTATAGAAAATATTCTTGTCTAAGATTAAGTAGCTTGTAAAAAATATAAAGCCTGAAATAAGAATTTTATTAAAATTGAACACTACCATGCAACATCTCTGATCTTGCTATATAAAACCTTTTACACACACGCACACACACACACTCTAGGAAGACACAAAGTAAGCCCTTCACTTAGAATGTAACATGTAAAAGTGAAATTTATGTTGTTGTTGTTGTTATGTGCCACGGAGTGGGACCTGACTCATAGTGACCCCTCCTTGGGTTTCCGAAACAGTATCACTATGGAAGTAGATTGCTCCACCCTCCTTCTGAGGAGTGGCTGGTGGGTTTGAACTGCCAGCCTCTGGTTAGCAGTCAAATGCAATAGGCACTACTCTATTATTAACCAATTCTGAACTCTTTTTTTTTAGTTTTAAAGAAATATTTTCAGTGGTACTTATATTTGAATGAATACATACTTAAACATTAAAAAAAATTGTCTCAAATAATTTACAAAAATATTTACATAAATCCCAGTTCTATTTTCCCAATAATTTTTTGCATCTTCCACTTGATTCAATGTATGTTTCTTTTCATATAAGCACATACATATTACATATGTAAACCTCTTTCCCTTACTTACACCCTCGCACAGGAATTTGAAGACTGGATTATTATTCAAAGGTATATATAGCTAACTGGATCTTCTTTCTACATAGTGTTTTTGCTACTAACCCCATCAGGTAACCAGTAACCATAATAAGTCTTCTCTCTAGTAGGAAAACTCAACTCCATCAGTACCAGCCTCTTTGAATTGAAAAGGTGTTGCCAGTTCAAGATCCCACCTGCCTCTTAGAATTTTCTAGAGGGATGGAGTCCTTCAGTATTTCTTTACTCCTTCCTTCAATCTCTGTATGTTTTCAGAGAGAGTCTCCTGTGTTCTCAGCTTGCCTTTCTAAACACAAAGGATAAGACATGATCCCTTAAGACCAAGACTCCTAGAAGTTTATTACCGTGTAAATGAATAAATGGAAAAAATTTCATTTGGCCTTGCACCATGTACAGGATCCACTGAGGCTCAAGCAAGGGAGAGGCTTACAAATACAGTCAGGAAAGTCTTCCAGACAAGATAAAACCTGAGCACAAGCATTAAAAATGATTAGATGGGGTGGGGAACCTAGATTTCCAAAGGGACATTGAGGAAAATCTTGGAAAACTTCAGCAGTTTTTTTATTTTCTTTTT